>NC_092273.1:7020924-7320924 GCF_036320965.1 Panulirus ornatus
TTTCGTCTGACCGAAGCTTAGAGCTCAACCAAGTCTATCTATCCAGCCACTCTTTACGTGGCATGAACTCATTAAGCATCATCAGTAAAACAAGTCATGATTGGCCACAGCTCGGGAATCAACAGAGACCCCCCATAAAAAAAAAAGAACGGGAACCCGAAACAAACGGGAACCCGAAACACCGAACCCGAAACACTGAACCCGAAACACTAACCTTGTGTGAAACTGTATCTCGAACGTGCTTGTTTGTTTTTCTTTTATTTTTTTCCGAGTCCTTTGGCTCAGCTGATTCAGTCTGAATTATTTATGCTGAAAAAATATGGGAGTTCAGGATTCCGTGCACGCCATTATCAACTGCCTTGATTACATAATTTTCTCGATTATGTGCATCCTCGACCTTCCTCTTCTCTCTCTCTCTCTCTCTCTCTCTCTCTCTCTCTGGTCATTTTGGGTTTTTTCTTCTTTCACAGAGAGAGAGAGAGAGAGAGAGAGAGAGAGAGAGAGAGAGAGAGAGAGAGAGAGAGAGAGAGAGAGAGAGAGAGTATAAGCGAGCAAAACACTTCAAAAAGTTGACACACCGCCCTATCACCCACAGTCCCGTCCATTTTGTTTTTTTTTCCTCTCTTTCATACAGAGAGAGAGAGAGAGAGAGAGAGAGAGAGAGAGAGAGAGAGAGAGAGAGAGAGAGAGAGAGAGAGAGAGAGAGAGAGCAAAACACTTCAAAAAGTAGAGACACCACACTATCACCCACAGTGTCCCGTCCACGACCAGGGATACACCACCAAACCGATCTGCACATCTTTTCATCCCAAGACAAACGCATTATCATGACCCGAGACAAAACCACATTTTCATCACACTCTTGATAAACCTGAATACGCTTTCGACACTCGACATACGCAATCGCTCATAACTAAAGCATCCTCACACGGCGTCCTGTAACGCCACTGTCGTATGACCGAACCCTTATTTCGTACGTTTCATGTCAAACGCATCTTTACTACCCATTCTGACACATACACTGGCTTTAGGTGAAGATGCGTACCTGACACATACACTGGCTTTAGGTGAAGATGCGTACCTGACACATACACTGGCTTTAGGTGAAGATGCGTACCTGACACATACACTGGCTTTAGGTGAAGATGCGTACCTGACACATACACTGGCTTTAGGTGAAGATGCGTACCTGACACATACACTGGCTTTAGGTGAAGATGCGTACCTGACACATACACTGGCTTTAGGTGAAGATGCGTACCTGACACATACACTGGCTTTAGGTGAAGATGCGTACCTGACACATACACTGGCTTTAGGTGAAGATGCGTACCTGACACATACACTGGTTTTAGGTGAAGATGCGTATTGATTCGCACTCTGGCGTAACAAAACAGTGACTTAATCGAATGAGCTGAGTTCTGAGACTATGAATGCCTACAGTATAGAGTTAGATGAAGGGGGGGGGGGGGGGAGGGAAGGCAGCTGTACACAAATGGCAAAGTTTAAGAGATGGGCAAAAATTCCCTCCCTGTACCGCAGAGCAATTGATTACCTTACGATGAAGAAGAAAAAAAAAAAAAACATACACTGTCATTAAGCGAGATAACGCACGTTACTTCCTCATATCTATCGTGTCAGGTAGAAATAAGACGTCGGGGACTAAAAATACATCAAGACAATAAAAATAAGTTACCTAGATTGAAAATCTCAAAATTGATTGTATGAGCTTTATCTGCATAAAATTAGCGGACCAATGACTGCTCAGTCAACTGCTTCAGCCAATCAGTTGGGCTCTTACGTAATCATTACGGTTCCGAATCTCCTCCCACTGGCTAGTTTCCACTTTAACAAAAACCAACTGTATCCATGTTATGTTAAACTACTTTGGGTAATCTTTCCCTCATTATGAGGGAAATCAATTCAAGTTTCTCTTCTGCTAAGTTCTAAGTACAATCTCTAACCTCAAAACTTTAAAATAAAAAAACTTATTAGAAGTTAGGGATAGACGTTTCCATACATTCGAACGAGTTTGTGGCCATCGTCTATCATGCGATTACTTTATCTGTTTACTACGACTGTCTGAAAATTATCTTGATATGAGTTTATCTTGAACATCAACATTACGGATAATGGATAATGAAATACGCATTCAGCTGTTACTTACGGCTGCCTGAACATCATCTTGATATGAGTTTATCTTGAACATCAACATTACGGATAATGGACAATGAAATACACATTCAGCTGTTATTTACATTAATCATTATAAAAATGGGCGAGAAAATAGTTGCCGACTGTGATGTTAGCTTACAGGAGTTTTGCATCGATGCCGAACTTTTTATATACTTTACGTAACCTCTCAATATTTAGTTCTTTCTATTGTACTTGCTCCTCACCTTTGCCGCCCTTGGCAAGATGGCTGGCACCAAGAAAAAAGCCTCCGAAGGAAAAAAAAAAAAAAAAAGAAATCTATTCTCTGTATTGCGCCTGCTGTTCCCCCTAGGCTAAGAAAGCCGTAAAATATAGGCATCACCTCATATACAGAGTCTTGGCTCAGAAACCCGTAATATAGAGTCACGTGATAACATAACCGACAATAGCCGAGTCATCTTAGCAGATGTCGCCACGCGCCCTTGGGACTCCCTTACACACTACTGAAACTTCACCGTATTAACCATCTGTCAAATGGGCTGCATTCAGTGCAATCGTGATGGAAATAGTTCAATCTTTAGATGAGTCCTGACAAAGTATTATTCGTCTTTCTCGCCTGCATTACACATGACAGCTAGAGACTAAGTGTGAACGAATGTGACCTTTTTGTCTTTTCCTAGCGCTACCTCGCGGGTGGGGGTACTATTTCATGTATGGCGGGGTGGCGACGAAAATGGATGAAGGCAGCAAGTATGAATATGCACATATGTACATATGTATATGTCTGTGTATGTATATGTATGTATACGTTGAAATGTATAGGTATGTATATGTGCGTGTGTGAGCGTTTATGTATATACCTGTGTATGTGAGTGGGTTGGGCCATTCTTTCGTCTGTTTCCTTGCGCTACCTCGCTGAGCCAGGAGACGGCGATTAAATATAATATATATTGGAAAGGATCACAATTCTGAACATGATCAAGTATATTCCTAAGAGTTCGCGAAGAAATGAAACACGATAAGTTCCCAAGTGCACTTTCGTGCAATAATCACATCCTCAGGGGAGACACAAGAAAGAAATATAAGTCAGTTGATGTGCAACGAAGAGACGTAGCTAGGACGCCATTTGGTCCACACGATTTACCATATATATATATATATATATATATATATATATATATATATATATATATATATATATATATATATATATGTATGTATGTATGTATTTTTGTGGGGTACTCATGAAAAACATGACATATACGAATCACCTAGCTGTGTGTAGTTAGCAGCTGATTCCGCGTGCGGAACTGATGTGAATCATACTTCGCATGCGGCCAAATCTGATCAATTTCTGCCAGGAGTCATCATCGAGCGCGACCTCAAGGAGAGAGAAACGAGAGACAAAGAGGATCAGGGCTTACCATTCTACCCTAGCTTCTATAAGTCGCATGAAGTGAACTCGATGGAGGTACACTGGTACTATTCACAGGAATATATCACAACTTTACCAGTTTTTCTACTTCGTATGTTTTTTATACCCTTATTACATCGCGATTCTTTTTTTTTATTCTTTTTTTCACGCCACACTAACAGCACAGATGTAACTACAGTCGCTAACAGAGAATCCCCTTTTTAATGTATATAAAATATAATATAGGTATTGATAGCGATCCTTCAGCTACCTTTACTAATATCAAATATCAGAACAGCCATTGCCTTTTTTTTTTTTTTTTCCCAAAAGAAGGAACAGAGAATTGGGCCAGGTGAGGGTATTCCCTCAAAGGCCCAGTCCTCTGTTCTTAACGCTACCTCGCTAATGCGGGAAATGGCGAATAGTTTGAAAGAAATATATATATATATATATCCCTGGGGATAGGGGAGAAAGAGTACTTCTCACGCATTCCCTGCGTGTCGTAGAAGGCGACTAAAAGGGAAGGGAGCGGGGGGCTGGAAATCCTCCCCTCTCGTTTCTAATTTTCCAAAAGAAGGAACAGAGAAGGGGGCCAAGTGAGGATATTCCCTCAAAGGCTCAGTCCTCTGTTCTTAACGCTACCTCGCTAACGCGGGAAATGGCGAATAGTATGAATATATATATATATATATATATACATATATATATAGTCGTGACCAAACAATAGTACGTTATTCCAATTTTTTCGATTCAACGACCCATCCTCAAGGAAGAAACGATAAGACTAGAACAAAGGCATATATGCGTATCTCAAATCGACCCTTTGGACGCCGCGTGAAGTGTCTTGGCCTTAGTAACTTCATGGCTCCCGAGCCGTACGCTCCCGCTCCTCCCACCCCATATGATATTTTCGCCGTTACGTTTGCCAACTTAAAATTTTGAGTCCACCTCTACGATTCGTCATGTTCTCTGTCGCGTTGTGAGCTGCATTCTACCAATTTTCTGTCTCTCTTAAATCTTCACGTAATACTTTTGACTGACTTCAATACGGAAAGGTGCCTCAATATGATCCCGTGCATGAACCATTAACAATCTTGAAAGTCTTGGGCGCTCTAATGTCGTCCTTGGGCTCACTCAGGCCCTTTGTCCAAGCTATGCTAGCATGAAATGCAATAAAGGACGCTGTTCTATTTCCCTGTCTCTTAATCTTCAAGTCTCACAATGTCACTTGTGTTCCTGCATGCTGCACTTACTGTTTTAACTCCGACTTTCTGCAAGATACCATCGCGACAGAGAAGACAACGAAACAGCAAAATGATATAATAGTCTCACAAAATTTTGAATTAAAGAACCGAGTACGCCATCTGTAGTAAGCTAAGTTCCTCTAATTCTCTGAATGTGTAAGGTTTACACAAGCAACATGCAATGGCATCTTCCTTAGCTACACAGTGGCCAGCCAAATATGTGGATGCACGGCAGCGAGATTGTACAATTGTCCCAGTAATGTAGTCAGGATTTGGATGTAATCATATTTGTTGTACGTGTCCCATTAACAGGCATGTCATAGTATCTATACCTTCAAGTGGGGTTTTCTATCAGTGAGAGCAACAATGATAAGGATAGCGTTCAATTCAGCCCAATACGAGAGTTGGTTAAAAGATCAGTGGTAATTACAGCGCGGTGGCAGACAAGAGAAGCAGCGAGTAAATTAATTCTCCTTCGCTCGCTCGAAACCGCGATGGAGAAAAGATCAACCACAACCAGCGAGGGAAATAACTATACTGTGAACACTGCCAGAGGGTTAAAGGAAGATACCAATGGAAGTAAAGGAATCATTACGTCTGGTATGAGTGGCTATGCAGAGCAAAGCGTCCATCATCCTTTACACAATAACAAAGGTGAGAAAAGCAGTGGCCCAATGCCGGTGTTACCATTACATGAGAAGGACTTAGACACGCACTTATAGCTTGCCATGTACATGACTACCGTTACATTACATCTTAAGTTTACATCAAGACCAAGGGAACTTTGAATCAAGGTATATTATTTTCAATTGGTGATGAGACAATTTTTTTTTCACGATTTTTCTCTTCCGTCAAAACTAATCTACTATTTTTACAGCCCTGGCCGAAGGGATTGTAAGCTTACATGATAAATTCGACGTTTGCTTGTCCCTCAAATGTTATTCATTGCTGTAACCCAAAGAGACGAGAGCACCCATGCAAGTTTTCCCTCTCCTCTTACGTTCGAATCAGTATCTTTACCATTTTGCTAATAGAATTCTCAACACAAAGAAATGCCCTCTTTGAACTGCACTGAATTCATCTTTAACGTGACAACTAAGGGGAAGTTTTTACCGATGTGATTTCACGGTTTCCACGCGCCTGTGCATTAGCAGTCACCTCTCCATTTATCTATTCTGTTCTGTTAGTGAAATCACCAACTATCAATTTGCCAGATGCACAGCACCTAAGAAAGAAACTCTATCTCATCTGTGTAATACTACCGTTCTAGGTAAAATATTCAAAAGAGAATCAGGTCTTAAGGAAAGCACCACAATAAATAACAGATAATGTGCACGGAAGATAAAACTGTCTAATGGGATGGTTAATATCCCATGCGAAATGAAAAAAAGTATTTGTAAACTGAACTCGTAAACTAACCCTTCACACACCTAATTGATGGAGTAGACAATATCTGGGATAAGGGAGAATTCAAATCAGTAGCTAAAAGAAGAAAAAAACGACAGCAACTAAAAAGGCCAATTATATCGACCGAACGCGGATTCCTTTTTCTTTTTTTTTTTTTTTGTATGGCTCCAGACACGGACACATCAAGGCTAGGCCTTAATTGAAATATGAAGAGGTTAATGAAAGGACATAAGAAGAAACGAAAAAAAAAAGTATTTACGAATTTTGGAGGAAGTGAGAACCTCTTTGAAAAAGTGCCAAGTTATTGTTACTGGGAAAGACATGAGAAGTTAGTGAGTTACAATGCTTTGAGGTGTATGGAAAATCATCAAAACTGCTCATCCCTGAATTGTCAATAGCCACTCGGTAATCATGTGACGGAGTAGTTTGCCTTGCAAGTATTGTGTAGTCCAGCAAAAAGTGGATTCTTAAGCTAAGCTTGAATACCTTTTGTGTCAAAACTCATTTAACATCATTTACGTTGAAATATTCGGTGAAATAAGCTGGAGTAGTGGCGGGAAGTTATAATTTTTGGTGACTTAAAATGTATGATAGGCTATTTAGTATGGAGTCGCTGGTAATGCGGCTTAATTATTGGGAGTGATATGAGAATGGGCAGAAATTATAAAAATTTACATGAGAGATAATACTGAAAGCCCCCCCTCGTATATCACAGCAGATGCAGAACCCAGTTGAAATTCGTGTTTGGGTACGACTGTGGACGCCACGTTCCACGTTGTGAATAGGTATTAAGGATAAGGACCCTCTCTCCTACTACAGATTATTTTCCATTATAATCATTGCTTAAACTGGACAGCAGTCAATGCAGTCATGATGGAAATCCTTCACTTTTTAGATAACTCCTGACCAATAATTTCTTGGTATGAAATGTAGGTTTGGGGGGAGGGGGAGAAGGGCTGATGGTTAGCCTAGCCACACTGTCCATTCAGCCAGCAGGGCACCACGTTATCGCGGGTTATCTCAAACCAACACGTTATCAATCAAGATAGGAAATGGTGGTGATAATATTTCAAGAGGGACGAGTTAACTCTTCATGGAGCGAGGCTTCTCGTTTGGCCCCATTCTCTGCTACTTTTTGGTCACCTAAATAACGCTAAGATCTTCTGATATAATACATGCAGCAAGAAACAATGTTCCTTCCGGTGCTATCAGCCCTCAACTGCTCTGAGAACATTCTTAGTCTAATGTTGGATTTAATAAACTATGGGGTGTGTTCGAGCATATATTTCTTTTTGAAGAGATTGCTCAGTTAAGTGCAGGCAGAACACCATACAATTCTGCAGGGGTAAATATGGACAATTCACTTCCTCGTTTTGCTATATGAAATTCTTTAATAACTAAGGCAAAACTTACACCCTCGTCATATTTGAGCCATCAGCAAAAATCATTGTCCTATTTGCAGGAACAGCATCATGCGGAGGTAATTTACCATTTGTTATAACAGAAGTTACTCTCAGGAACCTAACTAAACCTGCTTCTTAGTTTGTCTAAATCAATCTACGTAATGGCAGTTTTTGTCCTTAAATCAATATGTTTAGAAAACTTTGGATTTTGAGCATATATCTCAGTCATCTCATCAGCAAAAACAGACATATGTAAAGTTAGTGGGCTACTTTTAACCCTAAAGAGATGCAACCAAATTCTACGCCTCTTTAATTCTTGCAATGCTTGCCTAAATCTGCGTCCAGAGTTTCACCTTTAGAGGCTCTTCATATGGAATGCAAATGCCTCTCAATGTTATGTGAGGAATTCCTGGTCTTTTAATGGGTCTTGTAAAATGCAATCCTATAGGTTTTTGTTCAGTGACTGTCAGATGTACCTGCCCAATCAATAATCTTACCAAAAGCAGCTTCCAAGAGTCTCATAGCATATTCAGAACATGATGTGCACGAGATAGCCAAATCATCAATACAGCAGGATACATTTACATCCCCTAAAAGAAAGATAAAAGAAAGTCTACGACACTAAAATGGCAGCCACGAAGTAGGCATGACTTAACGCTTTCCTGCGGCTGATCTGATGCAATGGCCATAAACACTCAAAAAACGGGGACAAACGGCCTGTCAATCAATCTTATCTTGAATATTATCTGCATACAACAATACTTAATATATCTGTTTGTTTAACTCTAATTTACGAGCTTTTCTTTTGTCAGATTGCCAAGCCCCCGCCAGTAGGATGGGCGACAGTAAATTCGACGAACTGCTCACCCAGCTGGGAACGGGGACATGGAATATACTTTACTTCGCCTGTTGTTCCTACTGTAAGTCGTTTACTTCATGCTATTCGACATCACTGTCATTTTCTTTTCTTAGAGAAAAGGTGAACTCTTCACACACTGTCTTTATACCTTTATATTAGTTTACATTATCTTTGCAATCTCCGTCTGCACATGAGGCAAACCCTCATGGCTGAAATCAGGCTAACGGAAGGCGTCAGTCTAGTTAAAGACAACAATTAAGGTAAAGGCTAGACTATCAGTGTAAAGGCAACATCCACGGTGATGACAAGGCTTGATGAAAGCGAGGGGTAACGGCCAAGGTGCATACAACATTATAGCTATATGAAAGGAACACTACATAACAGTTACAATCAATAGGGCAGAGCTCAAAGTGTAGGGCAAAGTAAACAGCACAGCAAAGGTAACCGTACTGTGCGAGGTTACAACCAATGCTCTAGCATGTAGAATTGGACAAGGGTGATATGCCGTACATGTTGACCGTCTGTTCAGTATTAATGCATAGTCTCGCTCTGTCCACCACAGGGTTTTTACTGATCCCATGTCAAGTGTTCAGTGTCGTCTACCTGGCGCCCCCACTCAACTACACCTGTCGCCCGCCTCAGCTGGAGAACGTCACTATCTCAGAGTACGTGGACCAACTTGAGTTCTCGTTCCCTTTCAGCTAAGGAACGAGCAAGCGACCCCTGCAGTACAGAATACATTGAATTTTCATTGGTTTGCCCATCTTCCTGGCACGCTTCTGTACACTGAATGGATAAGTTCTAAACTGATATTCGTTAGAATCTGTATACAAATTCCTCCCAAAAGGTATATATACAAATATGCATATATGTAAGGGCATTAGAATCTAATGTTTTCCTGTTTTCACTCTCTTCCTCCATCCTGTGCCGCTTTCAGAGGAAAAGAGGAACCACATCCATTCTTGCAACATTCTTTAAATAATAAACTAAATCTCCACCAGACAGCCTAGCTGTTATCATATCTTACGACCATGGTCGCTCACAATGTGCATCTCTCTGGCAGAGACTCGTGCACATACTGGGTGAACACCTCGACCTCGGAGGGGATGATAGAGGAACCGTGCACTGAGTGGGACTTCGATTCTACAATCTACTCCAGCACCCTCACTTCCGAGGTAGCGTCCACATGAACCACAAATAATTTAGGTGGACAAAAACATGTTCTTGTACTAGCATTCTTGATACTTCTCCATGAACGCAAAAAGACAAATCAGTAAATGTATCATTCTTAAGTGATTTTGACGTTAATTTGATAAATGATAACGAGAATCATGTATACTAAAAATATGGTAACTAGCAAATTCAATTTACGACACGTAAGTTTTATCCTAGTTTTAGCATGAGCTCAATTAATTCAGCACTTATCAGATAATCAGTAGGATCAATCAAATAATCTATGTTTAGTATATCACTTCATCTTCAGCAATATCAACAAGATGCCAAGCCGTTTGTCTCTCCATCCTACAGTTCCGGCTGGTGTGTGACAGGGCAATTTTGCGCGCGACCTACCAGAGTATCAACACGCTCGCCACTATATTCAGCTCCATGATATGTGGCTACGTGGCCGACAGGTAGGAGCCACATTTGTTTTTCCCGGCATCACAGCGAGGAGTGAGGTACATTCAACAGGCTTGGCGCCGAGGGACAAAAGGCATCGGCGTAAACGCACGCCCTTGGAGCCCCTAGAGACAGTGTTAGAAAACATGAGTCCAAGGCCAATCGTCACCTTAATCGAAATTCCTACAGACTCATGAATTACCTCACCCTAAACCTTAGCCAAAAACCTTAGCCAAAGTGGTATATATATATATATCAACCTCACTGAATCTCGCCAAGTTACCATAAAAATGTCCTATACCCTTTGAGACGGCGTTTGCACTTCGTCCCCTGCTCAATTCATCCAACTGATTTTACTACTTGACATCGAATTAACGTAATTAATCTCTAAGTTAACGTAATGAATCTCCAAGTCAAACAGCTTGTTACGGCGATAACTCATGTCAGAATTCCCAACTGGTTAATTTATCTATCGTCCTTTCGATTCTTTTTTCCTAATACTTGAGGGTTAATTATCAATATAAGTTCATGTCTAGAATAATCTATGAATCCTGTTAATAAATGATGAACGTATACTTCACATGCGCCACTTAATACTAGATTTTCTTAAAAGAGAGAAAAAAAAATCATTAGTATTTGCCTTATTTTTAAATGAAGCATTTGTGACGGGAGAATAAGAAAAAAAAAAAAAAAGACCATGTTGGATTGCACTGGAACACAGAAGCACATTAAAGAAACAAAGACATGGTGAGATCTCTCACGAATTCTCCTAGACCTTATGTCACTTTAGGTGAATTTTTTTTTTTTTTTTCAGTCTCGAAAATTACCGGCCAGTAAACGACCTAACAACAACCCTTCACCTGGCGTTAGCTAGGATTCTTTATAGCATTTTTTTTCTTTATTTCGATCGGTCCAACTTGCACGTTTCGTCTTTTGACGTATTCCATAGCGTTAAACGATAAAAGACTTATATGTCAATTAATGTCATCACTTAACCCCATCGTTTCCCTTTACCTCATGACCCTACCACTTAACGGGCTGTTATCGAAAGATAGGATAATATGAAAACGCGGAATCCATTAGAATATAAGAGCAGATGGAAGGTCCATAGCCTAGGAAACGCACGTCCTTTTTTTCTGATAAATCAATAATTTTTCTCCCATAACAATAAAACGATAACCATAATGAATTAACACTTATTCTCCAATAACAATAAAACGATAACCATAATAAATCAACAATTATTCTCCCAGAACAATGAAACGATAAACATTGACAAAGCGCATAGAAAGTAGATATTGACCCCCAAAAAATTCTACTTTTAAGACTTCACTATTCCTGTGTGCTGATATGTCCTCCTACAGGTATGGGCGCAAGGCCTTGGTGTCGGTGGCGCAGACGCTATACTGCATCACCTGCATCGGTATCTTTCTCCTCACGAACTTCGAAGTCATTCTCGCTTTCCGATTCATCCTGGGAGCCTTAGCCACTCCCACACTGCACACGCTTGGTGATTATCTATCTTTGATTTATATATTTGCAGTAATCTATGTTGTTAGTAAATACGTACAAGGAGACCTCTTGGAATATCATAGAAATGGGGTATTGAAGACATCATACTGTAAAACACTGAAGTTGTTGTACTTGCTCAAAAGAAATGTTTCGTCTGCACAAAGCTTTATTTCAACTCTGATCAGCATTTCAGTGTGAATATCATGACTCAGCAAGGTCAACAGACTAGCACAAGAGCTATCGTCCCTCATGATCATGCTTGGAGACGCGTTAAGAAAAGACATCAACATATTTCAGGATCCTTTATGCCCACGATGTAAATTATCACAACTTTCAACTCAGATGTCCCGCATATTCCCCCCCCCCCCCCGCAATCACTGTAATTTAGGACGTGATACCAAACGATGGTCTTGCTCTGTTTCCTGAGTGCTGCTGCTGCTGCTGCTGCGGGAAACCCACAGAAAGACAGGAGGGGAATTCTGGGAAAGGAGGTTAACCAAAGTTCTCGTTGTTGTCCCCCCCCCCCCCCCAAGCAGTCAAGGTGGGTGAACTTAAAGCAGTTGCGTGGATGATCTACTGGCACACTAATGAGCATAACGACTTGTTTTGGTTGGTCGGCAGCGTTAGAGGTGAGCGAGACGAGCAAGAGGTCCATGGTGGGTATCGTGCTAGGACTGCCGTGGGCGATGGGCACCATGGCCTGGGGCGCATTCGCTTACTTCATCCGTGACTGGCGTTGGCTCCAGGCAACCGTGTCCATCCCGTTGCTCCTCATCTTCCCTATGATCTAGTGAGTACAATGGACTGCTCTGTACTGTGACGGGATAATGGACGCAATTATTGTAGAAAACGGGCATCACTGTCGTACGGATAACGACGGACTTTAGTAGGGGTGAACTTACAACGAAAAGAATTACGCGCAGATATTATGTTATTACTAATAATTATCGTACTAATGACTTTACTGTACAGTGACTAGATACAGAGCTGGGGGTCGTTGGTCGCACCTACATCACCAACTTAAAAAACAGTTCTCCCTCCACGGAGATGGTGGCAGAACCCTCTGCATTCGAGTGCTACAAACGACCAGTGCATTGCATGACTTTCTTCTCAGACTTGTTGCTTTCAACGGATACATGAAATTGTCTAAAAGCTACTTGGTAGGCACCAGGAGGAATTATATTGTAGTGATGGTTGTATATGAAAAAATCTGACATCAGCCATACAAAGATTCCTTAAACTAAAGAGCCTTTGAATATTCAACCTTCCTCCACTCTCTTATCCTCAGACATCTTGAACCTCACAGTCTTCTCTCTGATCACCAGTATGGCTTACGTAAGGCGAGACCCACTACCAGTTATATTCTTTCCTATCTTACTAATGCTTGGTCATCATCCCTGAAAGATTTTGGGGGAATCCTGTGCAGTTGCTGCTAACATATCTAAGGCTTTTGACAGGGTGTACCATCAAAAGACAGGTTTTTCACCTCCAAAATTCGTATATATTTTCCCTTGCCTCTTCCTTTTCCCTTTCATAATCCTCTCTATATTTCAATCAAGACCCAGCCTTGATGTGGACTTTTTTTTACCCGTGACTGGAGCTTCCAACGTAAAAGAAAAATGTCATTCATTCTATGATCGTCTTCATCTGGGGGCATCATGTAATGAGTTGTACTACGACTGGCAAAGCTCCACACAACCCAGGTTGAACAGACGAGGCCGGCACTCTGTAGGTACCTCATTCCACACATCCCTTCGCTGGAACACCTTGTACACACACTATTTACGACCATGACACACAAGACCTTGGCTATGTTGATTTTTAACAGACGACCCTCAATGGGTACGTCAAATCCATCGTATTATGTGGTGTGTTGATACAGCTGAGGATACAGTGTGTGTGTGTGTGTGTGTGTGTGTGTGTGTGTGTGTGCTACGGCTGCGCGTCCCACGTCTAGCATTGGGGCTCTTAAGCAACTGCACCAGCTTGCCTGTACCCTAGTAGGTCATCTATACCACCCTCCTCCTCCTCCTCCCACCAGCTTGTTAGACGAGTCGCCGAGGTGGCTCATCGTGCGGGGACAGCACGACCGGGCGCTGAAGGTGCTCAAGAGAGCCGCCAGGCTGAACAAGGCCACGCTGCCGCCCAACGAAGACCTCCAGCTCATGATGAAGGACATCCAGAAGGAGGTAAGTGTCGGGCGGTAACACACCTTCCACCACCGCAACACGTGTACCCGTGTGTCGTTAACACTCTGTAGCCCCTGAACACTCTGGCCAAGTTTCTTTAAGTCTCCTGAACGCTGTGGCCAAGTTTCTTTAAGTCTCCTCAACACTCTGGCCAAGTTTCTTTAAGTTTCCTGAACGCTATGGCCAAGTTTCTTTAAGTCTCCTGAACGTTATGGCCAAGTTTCTTTAAGTCTCCTCAACACTCTGGCCAAGTTTCTTTAAGTTTCCTGAACGCTATGGCCAAGTTTCTTTAAGTCTCCTGAACAATCTGGCCAAGTTTCTTTGTCTCCTGAACGTTATGACCAAGTTTCTTTAAGTCTCCTGAACAATCTGGCCAAGTTTCTTTGTCTCCTGAACGTTATGACCAAGTTTCTTTAAGTCTCTTGAACGCTATGGCCAAGTTTCTTTAAGTCTCCTCAACACTCTGGCTAAGTTTCTTTAAGTCTCCTGAACGTTACAGCCAAGTTTCTTTAAGTCTCCTGAACACTTTGGCCAAGTTTCTTTAAGTCTGCTGAAAACTTTGGCCAAGTTTCTTTGTCTCCTGAACGATATGGCCAAGTTTCTTGAAGTCTCCTGAACACTTTGGCCAAGTTTCTTTAAGTCTCCTAAGCGCTATGGCCAAGTTTCTTTAAGTCTCCTGAACGTTACAGCCAAGTTTCTTTAAGTCTCCTGAACGCTATGGCCAAGTTTCTTTAAGTCTCCTGAACGTTATGGCCAAGTTTCTTTAAGTCTCCTGAACGTTATGGCCAAGTTGCTTTTAGTCTCCTGAACGTTATAGCCAAGTTTCTTTAAGTCTTCTGAACGCTATGGCCAAGTTTCTTTAAGTCTCCTGAACACTTTGGCCAAGTTTCTTTAAGTCTGCTGAAAACTTTGGCCAAGTTTCTTTGTCTCCTGAACGTTATGGCCAAGTTTCTTGAAGTCTCCTGAACACTTTGGCCAAGTTTCTTTAAGTCTCCTAAGCGCTATGGCCAAGTTTCTTTAAGTCTCCTGAACGTTATGGCCAAGTTTCTTGAAGTCTCCTGAACGTTATGGCCAAGTTTCTTGAAGTCTCCTGAACGTTATGGCCAAGTTTCTTTAAGTCTCCTGAACGTTATGGCCAAGTTTTTTCAAGTCTCCTGAACACTCTGGCCAAGTTTCTTTAAGTCTCCTGAATACTCTGGCCAAGTTTCTTTAAGTCTCCTGAACGTTATGGCCAAGTTTCTTTAAGTCTCTTAAACAATTTGGCCAAGTTTCTTAAAGTCACCTGAACACTCTGATCAAGTTTCTTTACGTCTTCTGAACAACCTGGCCAAGTTTCTTCAAGTCTCCTGAACACTCCGGCCAAGTGTTCTTCATTTTCCCTGCACAGCCTCGCCCTGTTGTAGTGCAGGACAAGACTGAACCAAACGCTTCTCTTCCATTAGGCTGAGGCGGCCGCCGGCGAACAAAACCAATGGGCGAAGAACCACCGGCTAAGAGGGAAAGGTCGCTGGCGCTGCACGACGCCAGACCTCTTCAGGTAAGATGGAAGGAGTCCGGTAACGCACAGACACACACGTATGTTATATATTTTTTTTTTCTTTTTTCTTTGTCGCTGTCTCCCGCGTTTGCGAGGTAGTGCAAGGAAAGACGAAAGAAATGGCCCAACCCACCCCCATACACATGTATATACAACGTATATATATATATATATATATATATATATATATATATATATATATATATATATATATATATATATATATATATATATATATATATATATATATATATATATATTCTTTCATACTATTCGCCATTTCCCGCGTTAGCGAGGTAGCGTTAAGAACAGAGGACTGGGCCTTTGAGGGAATATCCTCATCTAGCCCCCTTCTCTGTTCCTTCTTAGAAGACGACTAAAAGGGGTGGTAGCGGGGGGCTGGAAATCCTCCCCTCCAGTTCTTATTTTCCCAAAGGAAGGAAAGAGAAAGGGGCCAAGTGAGGATTTTTCCCTCTTAAGGCTCATTCCTCCGTTCTTGACGGCACCTCGCTAACACGGGAAATGGCGAATATGTATGGAAAAAAGAGAGAGAAATAAAATGTGAGCGGTAAACCACACGGAATCTATAATTTTGACGGTCGTATGGTTGTTAATAAACAACCATAACATAACTTCCGTAATAATACCACCTCGCTTATCGATAAGAAATTGACAACAATGACTTTGATGATGGTAATCTACGCCCGGTTTTGTAAAATGAATCTTTTCAAAAGACTGCACACAATCGCGACGTAAAGGCCATCGTTCACACGGCACAGCATAAGGGCCACAGTTCACACGGCACAGTATAAGGGCCACAATTCACACGGCACAGTATAAGGGCCACAATTCACACAGCACAGTATAAGAGCCACAGTTCACACGGCACAGTATAAGGGCCACAGTTCACACGGCACAGTATAAGGGCCACAGTTCACACGGCACAGTATAAGGGCCACAGTTCACACAGCACGGTATAAGCTCCACAGTTCACACGGCACAGTATAAGGGCCACAATTCACACGGCACAGTATAAGGGCCACAGTTCACACGGCACAGTATAAGGGCCACAGTTCACACGGCACTGTATAAGGGCCACAGTTCACACGGCACGGTATAAGCTCCACAGTTCACACGGCACAGTATAAGGGCCACAGTTCACAGCACATAATTTATATATATATATATATATATATATATATATATATATATATATATATATATGTCACAGTTCACAGCATGAGACACAGCTCAAGGGGCACGAGATGGAGTGAGACAGCTGGAGCAGAGTACCGAAGTCAACACTGGGCTATCATCAGCCTCATCCTCCCTCGGAACCTGCCAAGCAAGTCTTGGTAAATCCCAGGTTCTTCCAGTGTGCCGTAAAAAACAAGCTGTGTGTGAGCAAGCGCGACCTGAAAATCACACTGAACAGCTTCGGGAGGGAATTCCAAGTCATTTTGTCTGCAGGGGTTTCAATACGTCGTTCGTTGTCGTCGGACTTTTTACTGGCCCCCTGCTGGTCGAGAGGGGCCCCGTAGCCGAAAGAACCAACCTCTTTATCCTCGCTCGAGTTCCTCCTGATCAGGGAAGGTATAAACACAGTTTCATGGCCAAGCGTGGTTAGTCCTGTCACTATTTATTGCTTCCCTCCCACACTGGATCATGACTCCTTGACGACAACCCCTTTCTCTCTCGCTCTCTCTCTCCTGATGCAGTACCCCCAAGATGAGGTTCGTCACCGCCATGCTGAGCATTAACCTCTTCCTCGCCTCCCTGGTGTACTCCGGCCTGATCCTGAGCGGCAACAGCTACAGCAGCGACCCCTTCCTCTACATCATCATCAGCGGACTGATGGAGATCCCCGCCTACACCGTCGCCGCCCCCATCATCAATCGCTGGGGCAGGAAGACCCCCTCCATACTGGGCTACTTAGTCACGGGCGCGTCAGTCTTATGCCTGGCTTTTGTCCCTTCAGGTAGGCAGATTTGGACTCACCTCGGGCAGATCCCCTCAGGGATACGGCACGTCCGTGCCGACAGCTGTTTTATCCATCAGTTTTATGACATATCTGTCGACACAACAATCCAGTGGATGTATCCTTTTTCCAAATACCCCAACGTAGTTTCTTCCCTGATATTCTTGGGAGATCCACAATATCACGATCACACAACACTCATCTATCTTCCCATCTCACATAATACCTTGTGGATTCACACGTCCTCCTTGCATATCAATGGCTGATGCAACTGACCTTCATCCATACACTTGTTTTCCCTGGTAGACTTAACTAACCCTTCATATGAATCATCCCTAATTAACCGTTCTCCTTCTGAACCTTCCCATAACTATTCCTTTTCCTCCCGGACCATCCTTAACTACCCCTTCTCTTTCTGGACCATCCCAAACTATCCCTTCACCTTCTAGACCATCCTCAAATATCCCTTCTCTTCCTGGACCATCCCTAACTATCCTTTCTCCTTTCGAACCATCCGTGACAAACCCTTCTCTTTCTGGACCATCCCTAAGTACCCCTTCTCCTCCCGGACCACCACTCAGTAAACGCCCTTTGCCCCTCAGATATCTCGTGGTTGGTGATGACCCTGGCCATGCTGGGCAAGCTAGCCATCACAGCCTCCTTCATGATCCTCTTCGTGTACGAGGCAGAGCTCCTGCCGACAGAAGTCCGCCTGCGGGGCGTGGCACTGACCATCGTAGCAGAATATGTCGGGGCGACCATCTCGCCGTACATAACCGACTACCTGGTGAGTCAGAGGGACCTAAGTACCGCCGCCAGTCCGCGTCGGAGGTTAGGTCAATTGCGCTACCTTCACATGCATCTGGGTAAAGAGGGATCCGTTTGGATGAGCAGTGCGCGGAAGACCTCCTTAAGCAGCGATGTAGTTCGCAGGGAACGCCTTCCGCGCACGCTCCTCCACCACCCGCCTAACTCCTGACACACTCTACCAACTCCCCTTCGGCTCAGGGTGTCCTATTGATGTGCCTTGCTAATCCTATGTCATCCTTCGCAGACCTATAACCCCGTGTCCTTCATCACAGAGTAGAGTCACATAAACTCGTGTCATTCCTCCAGAGATACCCGCTGACCCAGTGCCCTTACCCAAAAGGCGCTACTAACCCCATGTCGTTCAACCACAGAGCGCTACTAACCCCGTGCCCTTCTCCACAAAGCACGACTAACTCCGTGCCGTTCTACCACAGACTGCTACTAACCTCGTGTCGTTCAACCACAGAGCGCCACTAACCCCGTGTCGTTCAACCACAGAGGCCGCTCGTCCCTTGGCTGCCTTCGGTGCTGTTCGGCCTGTCGTCGATCGTGGCGGCTCTGTTGCTCCTGCCGCTGCCGGAGACGATGGGGGTGGCACTTCCCGACACCGTCAGCGACCTGGAGAACCTCTGGAATGAGAAGAAGAAGAAGAAGAAGAAGAAGAAGTGAGGCTCTCTTACTTTCCTGTTCCTAACATATAACTAGTAGTAGTAGCAGCAGTGGTAATAGTGATAATAGTAGTAGTAGTTTTTCTTGTTGTAAAAGTAGTAGTAGTAATAGCAGCAGCAGCAGCAGTAGTAGTAGTAGTAGTAGTAGTAGTAGTAGTAGTAGACTTAGTGGATTTCAGGCTCACTTTATGGTCTTCAGGTCCATATTGTGTTCTACAGGCCCATTGGTAATCTTTAAGCTCAGCCAGTGGTCTACATACCCACCTAGTGGTCTACAGGCCCACCTAGCGGTTTTCAGCCACACCTAATGATTTTCAGACCCATCCAGTGTCTTAAGACCCATCCAGTGCTCTTCAAGCCCACCTAGTGGTCTTCGAGTCCTCTTAGTGACCTAGAGACCACGTCAACACTCTCCATCATCTTCACTTTACATATCAGCTTCGCCTCCTTTCTCAGTCACAAGAATGTCTCTGCCTCCCACATTTTTCAGGCGACTACGGATTCTTGAATTCCTTTGGTCTTACTCATTCTTGAGAAACGAAAATGGATATCTAGGTTTTCAAAGAATCAATTTTGTTATTCATCTGGAGCTTGGGATATTCTTCATTGTTTGCCAACTCATAAGCGACCCACGAGTTGACAACCCGAACACGACCATTGTACCTATGATTTCCTCTATTGCAGGACTGTTGGCGTGAACGATGACAGTGAAGTGGAAAGGCTCAGTGATTAGACAGTAGGCCTCTACCTTGTCCCGTACCCCCAAACAAGAATCTGTTCTACTGTTAATTCCCCAAATATACACCAAGAAGATAATGAATCCAGAATAGATGCTCTGTAACAAGCTTCGGAAATATTCGTCTGCTCAAGAGATGAATGGAAAGAATCTAAGGTGTCGAGTGTCCGTACTTCCACAAGTTACAAGGGTACGTGCAGAATGTATGAAGGGGTCATGGAAGCATCGAGTGACCACAGGGACTGCCTCTGAACTACCTCCTATTCTTGCATGCCTATTTCGTCTCTGTCTAAAAAAAAAAAAAAAAAAAAAAAACGAAGACTTTTCCTCCCTGCTGGGAGCAGGCCTTGGTGCGGCCCATCCTTAAGAAAGGAGACGATTGTTAACCCTACCCAACTATCGCCACAATGCTCTAACTTTCTGATGTCGAAAGTCTTTGAAACTCTCCTTCACTCATCCTCTCAAAGACATAGAATCCGATCACATTCTTTCTAATGGCCGCTACGAATTTCGCAGCGCTAAGTCTACTGGTGATTTCTCCTATATGACATCTGATCCCCTCTCAGGGATTTCGGTGAAACTTGTGTCGTATCCCTCGACAACCCCAAGGCATTTTTTTTCTTTGACAGGGTGTGTCATTAAGTCTTTATGAATTCATTCCTTTGGTTTTTCTGCTTCTCTCTGTTCCTTAATGCATACCTTCCTCTCCGGCTGTTCCACTGCAGCAGTCGTTGAGGAAGAGAATTCGTCCTCTGATCCTAGTGGTGTTCCTCAAGGCACAGTCCAGTCGCCTACTCTATCTCTTCTCTCCGTAAATGTTCTCTCCTCAACTTCAAGCCATATTCACCCCTTATCCTGATGATATCACGTTGCACATTTCAGCTCGCTATCCATCTCCTCCCTCTAATACCTGTTCTCTTTTTCGTTATTTCCCCGCCAATTTGGACCTGTGCAACATCAAAGAATGGAGAGTCCATAACCTAGTCAGATAAATCTAGGAGAGCGAAAATGCAATTTCTTCCAACATCTCTATCTAAGAATCATTTGTTTCTCTCTCTTTATTTTCATAAACACTACAGTTCAAAGTAGTCATGACATAATCATGTTGGGCACACACATATCCACTCCACTCTAGCTAGCCTGGAAACCCTATAAATCTGCTTCCCAGAAGCTGGAAGCGTTGTATAGGTACTATAATCATTCTTATTGTTAGCATTTACTTCACATCTACATGGGTTTCAATCGCCCTTGTATCCCTTGTATGCATCACTCGTCACATATCTGTGGGTTGGGGGTTCCCCGTCCAACTCTCTATTAACAAGAAGGGGGATCAAAAGCTTTCCCCCTTGTCAATTCTCTTGGCATCACCTCTCTCCAGCTATCATTTTCAATGGCGCTGCAATGTAGCTACTCTCTCTCTCTCTCTCTCTCTCTCTCTCTCTCTCTCTCTCTCTCTCTCTCTCTCTCTCTCTCTCTCTCTCTCTCTCTCTGTTCTGTAGGTATTATTTTGGCCACTGGAGTCGTAAGCCGACTGCAAGCGTCCCCTACTTAAGTATAACTTAGGCTTAGGCACAATTTGGCTGCTGCTTCCCTCAGTTTCTGTGTGGGGATCGACCACTCGCGGAATGGCCGTTATGATACCTCTTCCTTCCATCGAACAGCTAGGCTGTGGAATTCAATCTCTCCTTTCCTCTTCAAATATCTCTCTTTAAGAGTCACGTCTACCTACATTTGCAGAGTCCTGATTAATATCTACCTTAATCTTTCTCTCCACTTTTTTGTTCTTTTGCCCGAAATGGTCTTTGCTTAGGCCATGTCTTCGCCAGTGTCATGCACATCACGATGAAGTAAAATGTACAGAGATGTAAACAAGGCAAACCTGCTTCTACCTTGACCTTGATCCTGGGATGGAAGTAGAGTATGCAATTTGTACCCCCAGTCCCTGAGGCGAGGATGGAAGCAGGGTACACAACTTGCACCCCACCGTCCCTAAGGTGGGGATTAAAAGTAGGGTGCACGCACGTTGTTTTCACATAGCTGTGTTCAGTGCTACTTAGGACATGTATCGAGGTGTTGTTTGTTAACTTTCACCAAGATCAGTCAATCTTTTAAGGTTTCTTAAGGGGGAAAATGACTCAATATATATATTTCAGTCTGTTTGGTCGACTTGCACACTCGAATCAATATCTTCCACGCATTTGCGCACTAAAGAATGTTACTTATCAACAGTCATTCATTTGACTGAACTTAAGAATATATATATATATATATATATATATATATATATATATATATATATATATATATATATATATATATATATATATATGTTAAATGTATTTTCAGTCAATCTAATAAAAAAGTTTATTTCACAAGATATCTGGCCTTATACTGTTTTCTTTTCATACCAAGCCACACTCCTCTCTATCTTGCCTCAGCGCTGTATGTCGACACACACATATATATATATATATATATATATATATATATATATATATATATATATAATATATATATATATATATATATATATATATATATATATATATATATATAATATATATATATATATATATATATATATATATATATAATATATATATATATATATATATATATATATATATATATATATATATATATATATATATAATTATTTTCATTGTCAGTCGAATAAAGACTTTATTTCACAAAAAAAATCTGGACTCGTTTTTTTTTTCATATCGACCGACACCTATGGCTTAATTACCCACTCCATGCGCGTCGACAACCCTGTAGACAGCACTCTATTTTTTCTTTAGAGAGTCTAGCATTACATTATACCACTGCACAGAATTACATTTAAAGAACAAAGAACAATGCTGTAAAAAAAAAAATATTTGAATTCCACGTGGCAAAGTGTTTTGGGACGAATTTCTTGTTTTATTCATAAAAAAGGAAATAAGTACAAGAAATATACCTAAAACAAAGACACTGAATAAGATGAAATAAAGATAAAAATAAGGAATAAATTTTCACTGAACAAAACATGAGTTTTGAACAGCACGAAAGGAAAATATACCAAGAGTTCTAGATGTTTCAAAACACCCATAAGGCTGAAACGTTATTACATTCTAACATTACGCGAACATCACATCAGCCATTAATGAACATTATATGAAATACAGCCCGTGAAACTGTGCCTAGCTGAGAAAGTCCATGATTTGACTGCAAGCAAAGAAACGCCAACTTTATGGATATTCGATTACATGAAGCAAGAAAGTGCTAAAATGTAGAGTACCAATGTGGCTCTGTAAAACTTAAGAAATAAATATATATATATATATATATATATATATATATATATATATATATATATATATATATATATATATATATATATATATATATATATTCTAATGAATGAAAATTAGATTTGAGGGAAACCATATATATATATATATATATATATATATATATATATATATATATATATATATATATATATATATATATTCTAATGAATGAAAATTAGATTTGAGGGAAATCATTGATATCAAGATATATTAATAAATCATTTCAAGAAATGTTTTCCCTTTTTTCTATATATCTCGAGTCTATTCATGATTTTCCCTATAACATAAAGTCGTACACATAACACCTGAAAATGCTGTGTTCTATCTAACAAAAGAACATCCATGATTTAGTTTAATTTACATAGAAGTTACGTACACGCTTCACAGGAATGTTTACCCCACACATGATTTCCCGGGAGTTCTACAACCTCCCCTTCATTTTCCGAGGTTGTTATTATTTCCTCCCCCATTTCCCTGGGAATGGTACACTCCCATTTCCTAAGAAAGGTAACTCACTTTACACTTTCCAGTTGAGACCTTTGCACTACAGAGCCAACAATGCTTTAGAAATTACATTTCATATTATTTTTTTAACTACAAAAAAAAAAAAAAAAATACTTATGTCCTTCCAGTCACACAAGTGTCAAACCGTCACATATATTTTCTTGTAACGTCACTGCGTCATCTCATGACGTCACTCCGTAACAAGCCTATGTCACCTCATAACGTCGTCCCGTCACCTCAGCGTCACCCCGTAACCTCTTCACGGTTACTGTGTCACCTCCCAGCGTCACTCCGCCACTTCAGAACGTCACAAAGCGTCAATCCGTCACAACGCCAATCGCGTCACCTTAACGGCGTCACTTCGTCACCCAAGAGCGTCACACCGTCCCAGTTAGAGCGTCACGTCCGTCACATCCGAGGGCTCGTTCTTCTCCACGTCGTCCTGGGCGCGTGCCACGTGGTAGCGACGCGCCACGCGTCGCAGGGCGCGTCGCTCCGTCATGCAGTCACGTCGGAAGTGATGCGAGTGAAAGAGGACGACCATCACGACCACCAGGACCCCCAGAGCTGTACACACCTGCAACGACCCACACACACCTGTCTTAACACACCTGCTACGACCCGCACACACCTGTCTTAACACACCTGCAACGACCCGCACACACCTGTCTTAACACACCTGCAACGACCCGCACACACCTGTCTTAACACACCTGCAACGACCCGCACACACCTGTCTTAACACACCTGCTACGACCCGCACACACCTGTCTTTAACACACCTGCAACGACCCGCACACACCTGTCTTAACACACCTGCAACGACCCGCACACACCTGTCTTAACACACCTGCTACGACCCACACACACCTGTCTTAACACACCTGCAACGACCCACACACACCTGTCTTAACACACCTGCTACGACCCGCACACACCTGTCTTAACACACCTGCAACGACCCGCACACACCTGTCTTAACACACCTGCAACGACCCGCACACACCTGTCTTAACACACCTGCAACGACCCGCACACACCTGTCTTAACACACCTGCAACGACCCGCACACACCTGTCTTAACACACCTGCAACGACCCGCACACACCTGTCTTAACACACCTGCAACGACCCGCACACACCTGTCTTAACACAC
This sequence comes from Panulirus ornatus, assembly GCF_036320965.1. Lineage (NCBI taxonomy): Eukaryota > Metazoa > Arthropoda > Malacostraca > Decapoda > Palinuridae > Panulirus > Panulirus ornatus. The sequence goes on from NC_092273.1 coordinate 7,045,448, forward strand.
CTACGACCCGCACACACCTGTCTTAACACACCTGCTACGACCCACACACACCTGTCTTAACACACCTGCAACGACCCGCACACACCTGTCTTAACACACCTGCAACGACCCGCACACACCTGTCTTAACACACCTGCAACGACCCGCACACACCTGTCTTAACACACCTGCAACGACCCGCATACACCTGTCTTAACACACCTGCTACGACCCGCACACACCTGTCTTAACACACCTGCAACGACCCGCACACACCTGTCTTTAACACACCTGCAACGACCCGCACACACCTGCAACGACCCGCACACACCTGTCTTTAACACACCTGCAACGACCCGCACACACCTGTCTTAACACACCTGCTACGACCCTCACACACCTGTCTTAACACACCTGCAACGACCCGCACACACCTGTCTTAACATACCTGCAACGACCCGCACACACCTGTCTTAACACACCTGCAACGACCCGCACACACCTGTCAACACACCTGCAAACAACCCGCACACACCTGTCTTAACACACCTGCAACGACCCGCACACACACACCTGTCTCAAAATACCTGCTACGACGCACCTGAAATGGCACACATCTGTCGCGACACACCTGTCACACAACACGTGTCATGATACACCTGTAGTGATGACATAGCTCTTATGACACCCACAATGACATGTGCTATGACACCTGTAATGATGCACCTGTCATGACATAATGATTCTTTTCTCATAACATACCCGTCTCAAAACACCTGTCATGACATCTCTCACAACATACCGGTACTCACACACCTGCAAGGACACACCTATGGAAGTCAGCTATGGAGGCACTTGTGGCACCTGTTGTTGAGAGTACCCTGATGCCAGTAAAGGAATTATGGTCTGGTATATAGTCACAAGAACTAGACCAAGCCTGGAATATGGTCTGGAATACCTGACAAGAACTAAATCTAACCTGGAATATTATCTGGAAAGTAAAGGACAAGTATTACACCGAGTCTGGAACAGGGTCTGGAATGTGTACGGCAAAAATTAGATCCAGCCTGAAATATGGTCTGGAATATCTATGGGGAAAAAGAGTAGATCTAGCCTGGAATATAAAGAGGAAATAGATCTCGCCTGGAATGTTTATGGCCCCCCCCCCCCCAATTAGATCCAGCTTGAAATATGGTCTGGAATATCAATGGGAAGACCTAGAGATCTAGCTTGGAATATCACCTGGAATATAAACAAGACCTAGGGCTAACCCTGATTATCTCTGAAATGTTTATGACAAGAACTATATGGAGCCTGGAATGTGGTCTGGAGAATAAACTGACCTAGAACACTGAAAGTCGACCAGGAGGCACCAGACGCTTACCTGGAACACTACATTGGAACCGACCAGAAGCGACCAGAAACTGACCTGGATCACTAGGGGCCGACCAGAAGGCACCAGAGACTGACCTGGACCACTAAAAGCCGACCAGGAGTCACCAGAAACTGACCTGGAACACTAGGAACCTACCAAAAGGGACCAGAAACACCTGGAACGCGAGGAACCGACCAGTGGGGACCAGAAACTGACCTGGAACACTAGGAACCGACCAGGGGAGACCAGAAACTGATCTGGAACACTAGGAACCGACCAGGGCGGGACCAGAAACTGACCTGGAACACTAGGAACCTACCAGTGGGGACCAGAAACTGACCTGGAACACTAGGAACCGACCAGTGGGGACCAGAAACTGACCTGGAACACTAGGAACCGACCAGGGCGTGACCAGAAACTGACCTGGAACATTAGAAACCGACCTGGAGGGGACCAGACACTTACCTGGATCACTAAGAACCGACCAGGAGGCACCAGATACCTACCTGGAGCAAGGGGGACATGGAGGTGTCATGGGCAGGGTCATGGTGAGGGCTGAGGATGGGGTCCGAGGTCTCCTGGACGTGGGGCGAGATCCCCACCACGACGGCATCCACGCCGGTGTGTTGAGTCTCCTCCCTGTGGAGGAGGAGCTCGTTTTATATCTATACATGAGCCATAGTGCAGTTGGTTCCTATGATATCAAGGTGGTAATTGTACATGGGCCCAAAGATGTCAACACGATTGTATGGGGGGACCTAAGATGTCAACACGATTGTATGGGGGGACCTAAGATGTCAACACGATTGTATGGGGGGGACCTAAGATGTCAACACGATTGTACAGGGGACCTACGATATCAAGGCAATAGTATGGGGATCTAATATAGGCGATAGTATGGGGGACCTAAAATATCAAGGCGATAGCATGGGGGGGGGGGGGAACCTAAGATATTAAGGCTATAGTTCGGGGGACCTAAGATATCAAGTCGATGGCGTAGTTGCTGTCCAAGGTATCAAGATATCAGCTCAGGTACTCACGCTTCTCTTCTTGACGGACCTTACTAACCTAAGAGTACGGATGGTTCCAGGGCCACTGCCGTGCAGGACGGCCTGCAGGGCATTGTAGAACCTGTGAGTGGCGTTCAGAGCCGCGTCCCTCGCCAGCGCCGGCCGGAGGGAAGGTATGGGCGTCGCAGGAAGTGAGGGCAGGACGGCCGTGGGCACGATGACGTGTCCTGGATCGCTTCCGCCGAAGACCTGGTCGTGGAGGAGGTCACCTTCATCGTCCCAGGGATTCACGACGGAGATCGTGGGCAGGATAGTGTAGCGAGGACCCTCCTGTAGAAGGCCAGACAGGATAAACTGTGGTGAAGTCCCATTACAGTTATGATGTGAGGAAGATCTCACACTTCTGCAATACGACAGATGATACAAGGCCAGCCTAACAGAAGGCGCCATTAAACAATGTGTACATTGCTAAATAGATTCACTCAGTGATATATAACCACAATAACAATTGCTATCATCTTAGGGTATTAAACCAAGCTAAACAACAGGTGGAGGGATATTAGATTCCGTTCTAACTGGACGCGTGTGGCGTTGAACACCAGGTGATGGAAATGTCAAGTTCTGTTGTAGCTGAAAACGAGAGGCAGTTGGTTAAATTAATTCCTGACTCGTTGTTACTATGTCATTATAAAGCTGAAAGAATTCCATCAAGTTAGAACATTACTAAAAAAAAAAAAGAAGTGTCATCACGTTAAACCAGTATGATTAACACTCAAAAAAAAAACTTGAAACAGCTGTTGAAGCCAAGTTAACACTGGTGACAGGGACGTCTTAAACAGGTGATATTTTCAACAATGGTAGTGGATAAAACTAACACTATCACTGTTGCTAGCTGTCGAGCTACTGCTTGAGTGTTGTGAGAACGAACTAGAATCGTACATCTTTCAGTAACTCCAACACTGGAATGATTATGATACTGGGAGAAAAACTACAATTCGAAAACAGTGATGAAGGAAAGAGTGTTAGGGAGTGTTCAGGTGACACTCCCTAAAGATTACACCCTCTTGTTAGACACAGAGGATGTACAGGACACCCCAGTCATTCTTATTACTACCACATTCATTCCCCCCTTTACCCCCTGGAGGTTAACTCCCTGGGTTAAGTTAGTGCGAGATACGAAACAGCAAAGGACACTGAGTGAAATCGGTGACGAGCAAGTAACAAAACATGAGAAGTGGTCTCATAAATCAGGAGGCTAATTCATCATCTCCCTGCCTGTGAATCACTGATGCCTGTGTGTGTGTGTGTGTGTGTGTGACAGGATCACCAGAGCTTAAGGGTTATATGCTCAGTGTATAACCAAACCTCAGGCCGGACACAGCTTCCTGGAGGTATACTTACGCGTGAGGTACCGTAAGAGAAAGTTGGATGCCAGGAAATCATATGATGTAACTGAATCGTCAATAATCTACGAGTTCCTTCGTCTAATATTAGACTTGTGTATGCACTGGGGGAGTGAGAGACAAGAGCAGGAAAAAGAGGCAACAACTTGACTTTTCAGACTAACCATTCGATGGTTGAGGAGGAGCTGGTCCCATGGTTCTGCGTCGGTGACCAAATGTAGGTCATCGTCAAGCCCCTGGTGGTCCCTGCGGTACCCCGGGGGAATATCTGGCTCCAGGGGTGGTTCCTGAGAGGCGCCAAGGTCACAGCAGAACCTGATGGCCCCTGACAACCTGACCAGCAGATGCTGACCTTCCCAACGACTCATCATGGCGGTGCCTCGGGGCACGGATGTCCAAGACCAGTAATTGTCACTAGGCGACTTTCATCTTGCATTATTTTTCTTTACAAAAGAACGATCTTGTGAAATTCAAGCATGAGTTCCTTTTAGGGATTCGTCCTTAAGTGACACTTTGCTTCGCCAGAGACACCATTAGTGGTCCTACTGGTGGAGTCGGTGGCTCTTGAGTGCTGGGGCCTGGTGAGCACGGTGGCCTGGCTTCTACCCCCGGCCAGCCACCTGTTCAGTGTGGCTCCACCACACACGTACAACTGGAGCAGTGGGCCGCCTTTCCCTCTCTGTTGTTGCTGTCTGAAGCTACGCTTCCAGGCCGCTGCTTGAAAGACCCGTTCATTTAACTGTGTTTACTTGCGTTGTTGTAGAAACATCTGAAAATATACAATTGTAAGACTGTTACATCACCAAGGATATGAAAGGAGAGGGCATCTTTATGTGTTTTTGACACATCTCTAGACGGGAATGATGAAAAGCTGTTTGCTCGGAATCTAGGGCTGAATAAGAGAACGATCGTTCATGCTGCACAGTGAAGGGAAGAATCGAACTAGGGTCCCCACTTCTGCTATGCTCTGATTCGTCTTGCGAATAGAGTGACAATGGTACGGACTATTGAGCATGTGTGTGTGTGTTTATAATTACCTATTTTTTGAACCATCTCTACCGTCATACAACTTTTCAGACATACGCATACTTAAACCATCTCTATCATACAAAATTTCAGACATACGCATGCTGTCCGCTGTTACAATATTCTCATATATTCATTCACTGCTCTTATGTAATGCAAAAGTACTTCTTTCCATCCTTATTGACAAGATTTTTATCTAATGTGTAAGGCCTCTCGTTCGTAGACTCCCGCGCATTAGTTTTAGCCTTATGTAGGTTGTGGGCAGCTTGTTGAATATTTCTTTATCCATATATTTGAATGCTATTCTAATAACTGCTAGATGAGTCCCCTTTATGGGGTACTCTGGCGATAGGCTTGCATGTGTGTGTGTGTGTGTGTGTGTGATTACATATTTGTACGTACAGGGAGGATGCTTTACACTCATAGCGAACCAATTTCACAGCCTTTTCCTTGAACTGATCAATTAATTCAAAGAACTGACGTACATTGAAGGTCAATTCAATTCAAAGAGCCGCTGACACCAAAGTCTACCATCCACATCCTTGGGAAATCAGTGTCTACTATGCGCTCCCTGCAGTTTATTCCCTTACGAACTGTGAGTACTGTGTCAACCCTACAGTCTGCTTTCACACTTTCACTGGTGTTATTTTTTTTTTCCGAGCAAAACAAGTCAAACCCTGATCCCGTTTTCCTGTATCCCAACCTCCATCACGTTGTGCTAGGCTGGGATGAACTTCAACCAACCATGATTTTACCTAAAGCAGGCTAGACTGGATTGAACTTCAATTATTTTTGCGTAGAGCAGATGATAGGCTACGCTTCTGCCCAACTTACTGAGATATTCTAAATGCTCCATACTCTCATATACCTAACACCATTTGTTAAAATAATCAAGTCATTTGATACACTGGAATATCAGCGGTTCCAAGACTAAGCCCTGTGGAACATCACTGATTGAATTCTGATCCAGTGTAAAAAGATAAGATCTTACAAAGATCTTACATCCGTCCTATCTTCCCTCCTACTAAAGTAACTCGATCCACTGGATTTCCCCTTTCATGATTACTTACGTATCCATTTTCTTTTATGAAGTAAGTCTAAGGGAGTCGTATATGGGAAGTAAAGAGGTACAAGTTCCGTAATAATGTTAGAAATATAGATGGAATGGGACGTCATAATCTTGCGATTCACCGTAATCACTAACACAAAACTTTTCACAGTACAATACCGTAAGCAACAAACATTTCTAGTACCTTACAAACTCGTGTTTCAACACTTCATGACGTTCTTCTAAAATCCATATTCTGAAATCTTTACCGAGTCACACGGGTCACAGTCGTAACTGAGGAGGATCTTAACCATGTTAATGCAGACGACACGATCTTGATGAGAGACGTTTACACGACGACCGGGTCTTGCCAACTGGTCGGACGCCGCCACGTAACTGCTCGTCGTCCGTCGCCACTACCACCACTTAACCCGACGCGACGGCCTGGTGACGACTGGTTCCCTTAGGGCTCCCTTACCCCCCTCACACCCGATCCCTGCCCGCACCTCATAGCCAACCGTGCCCATAACAGGTCACATTCTAAACACTCTTAACTTTTCACCTGCTTACATTCTAACTCCCGCCCTTGTCCTTGTCTGGTCAACTAGAACACCACCGTCACCACAGCAATGACCATCATACACACAACACAGGCCTCCGTGGTGGAGCGGTTATCGCTACCGACTGTGAGCGACCACGGGGGTTCGAATACTAGGCGCGGCAGTCGGCCTACACCCAACTCAGGTGTTCACCTCCCCCAACCCCATTCGGAATTGATTGATAAATGGATTCCTGGCTTAGGCTGGGGTGTGTGTGTGTATACTTATAATAAGACATAAAAGCTTGTATATAAGCGAAAGACGGGGCAACACGAGTGAAAACTCTCTCTAATCACAAACAACACTACAAACAGCAACACTTGCACCATCATCACACTGACTTCGCTCGCCATATGTCGTCCCCTCCAGAGCCGCCTCCACCACTACAACCAACACTCCTGAGCTAACAACCTCATCCGCCGATGACTTCCGCGCTCCAACATTTGTTTGTATATGTCCTAGTCTTGTTTCAGGGCCATTAAATTATGTAATTAATATCTAAAAACATTGCGTTTAGTATTTTCCACAATCATTCGCTATCTGTAGATCACAGGAAGCATTATAAACTATTTCAGGTTGACATTTAAGGTAAAGATGCCTTTCATTGTATATTCCAATTTTGGAAGTTTTTTTCTTTGGGGGGGGGGGGCCTGATAAGTACCTTTGGCAATCAAAAACCTGCAGTTTTGGTCATAGTCGATTAAGAAAATTACTCCTTAAACTTTCATTGTCATATTTTTCATGACTGTGGGAGTATAAATGGTTTTGCAACCAATAGAAAGTTACAAAACGAGTTCCTGAGTAACATCAAGACCCTTTCATGAAAAGGGTTATATATGTATTATACTTAATCGCTTTCCTGCGTCAGCGATGTAGCGCCAGGAAACACGAAGAATGGCCCATCCACTCATACACGCCCACAGGAGACAGCATCGCTACCCACTGCTTCAGCGAGGTAACGCCACAGAACTTTAGTGTTGGGTACTATATAGTTACTGGGAATGATTCAAAAATGGGTTGAATGCAGTTTAGGAATCAAAAACATCTGCATAAAATTCTCTGGCTAAGGTGTTTTCTTTCAAGTTATGAGCCAGGTTAAGTTCCTGGTTAATTAGTTTCATAAAGGACATTTCTCAAGTAAAATCTAAACCAGTTACAAGCCTTATACCAACCAATTCTATAGACACTGAGAAACATACGTACATAGTCTCATGAGTATCTGATTCAGACTTTTTCAAGTTATGACTATGGCCAATTTGTAAGTTACAGTGTGACTCCTGTAAAGGATGTTGGACAGATGGAAGATACCAATAACAGGCAAAGCAATCTCTGAATATCCACAGGCTACAAAGGTGACACAAAATGTAGCCAATAAATGAGAGGGACACATGCTAAGAAAAATTATCAGGGTTAAAAGTACCAAGTAATTCTGATGAAAATACAGGTGAAATGCTTTCTTCTCTGTTGCAATAGAATCATTTTATTTGCATAGGTAGAGGTGTGGATGGAGATCTTAGTCTCATGAAACAAATAACTTTATGCTCAGTGGAAAAAGCAAAGTGCGCATATCTGTATGAATGTTCATGTTTCACTTTAGCACTATGGACATGGGTTAAGGATGTTTATGAATGATTTGAGACACTTGAGAAACTGTAAGCAGTTGATTCAATTCAATCAATTAGAAATGAGTTAAAAGATGACACAAAAATAAATAGAAAATATGAGCAATAATAAAAAAGATTCTTTTAGAAGTAACTTTTGTTTTTTAAGAGTGTGAGTCAAATTGATTTTCTCTTATTTTGAATGTAGAGTCAAATACAATTAGAGGAAATTATTTGATGGCTGCTATACTCACATTGTCAAAGAAGTACAAAATGAACTTTCTCCATAGGGACTGTTTTCAGCACTAAGCAAGAGCAAATTAAAAGCAAGGGGAGCATTCCCTTCAAGTCAACATCTCAGTGCTCCTAGAAAATGACCACCTCGTTTCACCTGTCTCCTGTGGGCCATCCAATTACAACCCTTGAAAACAAAAATTGCACATGTACTGTTAGTAACTTCATGCAAAAAGGTTGCTTAGTGGGTTATCCTAAAACTTAAGTCTTCCCAAAGTCATCCAATTACACTGGGTTGGCATCATCTGCTGCATGATGGGACAGACACTGGGTTGCAGTGACATAGGAATCTTATGTACAATGAATAGGTACTGAGATATACACAATTCAAAGAATAAAGGCTTTTAGTTGTTCTAAGAGGGGGCACTTATACATAGTAGGTATTTGTTCACATTTTCTTACCATTCAGATATCATCCTACAGGATTTTGGAAAGATGATGCATCCTTCTTTTGGTTATATCTAGCTGCGTTCTGACCACATTTTAAGACTCCAGCCAGTATCATATTCACTGTTGGCATTGTCTACTTTATAATCACAAAGTAATTTACAACAAATATTCTAACACAATAAATGTATTTACATGTAATAAAGAACTAACCCTCTGGGATAAAGATTTAAAATATAAATACAGAGAATGTCAATCTTATCAACAAATTATCAGTTTAAATATGAGATTAAACATACACAAAACAATCTAGCTTTAGGAACTCTTGATAACAATTTAGTCACTAAGTGAATACACTTTACATATAAAACTAGAGTAATATTAAAATGACTAAAAGTGCATTGTTCATTCTACTTACTACTGTAACTGTAGGTGCAGGCCCAATACTTTACTCAAAAAGTAACTAAACAATACAGCTTCTTAAAATAATTATCAGTTCAGATAAAACTACTAAATCATATATTCCCTAAACCCCATTATGGGGCTCCTGCAGTTGCGATGCAATCAGCAGCTGGAATATGATGGACTCCTTAACACTTATGTCCTTTGACAAGACAGTACTCTTTTTTGTCTAGTGAAAATGATAAAACTTTGTCGAAGGTCACTTAACACTTATGGTGAAATCTCGTGCAGGTGGAGTCCAGCACCACCATCCATACCTTTTTTTTTTCATATTTGATCGCCATTTCCTACATGAACTCCAGAAACAGAAGAAAGGCTCCAGTGTATCTATTCATTCATAATTACCCCAAGAACTTTTCTGAAAGGGTCTTGGTGTTATTCCAGGACCACTTTTAAGGTGCTACTGCAGCTCCAAGGCTGTGTTAAATAAATCAGTGACAGGAGTAGGATGACTCCTTTGATGCAAGAAGTTACTTGAAAGGACTGTACTATATTATGTCAACTGTTAATAATACTGCCTCGCCAAAAGTGACTTTTTACTTGTGGTGTGTCCTTACGTAGGCAGATTCCTGTAACACCATGCATGTTTGAGTATACCTGGTAATTTATGTGGGAAAACAGTGATTGAAAGGTGATGGCTTGCAAAGAGCATCAGACTGAGGATGATCAGAGAGGATTCAGGAGTGGCTGAGGATGCATGGATCAAGTGTCTGAAGAATATGCATGAGAAATACTTAGAGAAACAAGGATTTATATGAGACATATATTGATCTGAAGAAAGCATATGACAAAACTGACATATATCCTTTGAGATATGTATATGAATATGTGGTGTGGGAAGTGAGGAGTTTTTCTCAAAACAGTAAGGAATATGTGTAAGTAGGAAGAGAGGAGGGAAATGGTTCCAGCTGAAAGTGTGTCACCATGGCTGTTTAATCTGTTTATGAATGGGGTGGTGAGGGAAGTAAATAAAAGGGTTTGGGGAGAAGGGTAGGTCTACAGTATGTCTTGGGTGGGTGGGGTGAGGAGATCAAGTGACTTGGCACTGGTGGCAGATTCGAGTGAGAACTGTAGAAGCTAGTTTCTGAGTTTGGTAGTGTGTGTGTGAATGGAGAAAGTTGAGAGTAAATGTGAATAAAAGCCAGTGTTTTGGTTCAACACTGAAGAGACACAGGTCAGTTGGGGTGTGAGTGTGACTGGATGGAACTTGGAGGAAAGTGTTTAAAAGACCTGAGAGTGGAAATGGCAGAAAATGGATCAACAGGAGCTGAAGTGAGACACATACAGTGGGTGAAGTTAGCAAAGGTCCTGGACAACCTGAGGAACATGTGGAGAGGACTGCTTGAAGGTACAGTAGTCCTGATGCTGATGTATGGACATGAGGCATGGGTAGTAGATCAGAATATATGAAAGCAGGTGAACGTGTTGCAAAGAAATGGATGAGAACAATGGGTAGTATGAGGAGGGTTGATTGAGTAAGAAATGATTGGGTGATAGAAAGGAGAGGTAATAAGAAGAGTATGATTGAAAAAATGGAAGGTATGCTAAAATGGTTTCAATATATGAAAAAAATAAGTGAGGAGAGTTTGACAAAGAGGATGTATGTGTCAGAAAAGAAGGGAAGAAGGAAAAGGGGGGAGACCAAATCGGAGATTGGTGGATGGAGTTGAAAAGGTTTTGAGTACTCAGGGTCTGAATGTGCAAGAGAGGGTAAGTAATGCATGATACAGAATGAACTGGGATGATGTAGTAAAGTGTTACACAAAGGGTGACACTGATATCAATGGATTGAACCAAGGCAAATGGAAAAGGTATGTGAGGCTTACTTTTGGATAGGGGGCTGTGGTGTCAGTACATCACACATGAGATAAAGAATGGAAAAGAGCAAATGGGGCCATTTCTTCATCTGTTCCTAGTGCTACCTCATTGACATGTAAATCAGCAAATAAAATTTTTCATACAGGTTTGCCATTTCCCACATGAACGAGGTGGCATCAAGAACAGATGACAGAGCCTTAGATGAAAAAATCCTCTCTTGGCTCCTTGCTCTGTTCTTTCTTTTGGAAAGCAATACAGGAAAGGAGGAAATATATGAGCTGATTTGACGTGATATACAGAGCCAGGAAAGGTCTGTAGAGCTGTGGTTTTGGTATATTACACATGAAAGTTAGAGAATGGATGCGAGTGAATGAGGCCTTTTCTTCGTTGATCTGTTCCTGGTCCAACTCTGATAATGCAGGAAACAGTGAACAAGTATGAATGAAGAAAAAACAAAGATATATAAATATAGACAATTTAAAAAACTTTATAGAATATAAAATTCTTTTTGTCTCTAAACTGTTGTAAAATACCTTTCCCAATATATGATGATATTTGCTGTACTCTACAGGCATGCATAAGTTATTAGAAAATAAAGGAGTTATTCACTTAATGATTTGAACACACATATACTCTCTTATCTGATATCTTACTGAATACAAATATCAACAAAACTAACTCAAGAGACCAATGAAAATGTTTATTTTTTGCCTATACATTAATTGTTAGTTAAACTTCACTTTCTTTTATAGAAAATATGCATTATGATTTCCTTGCAATCCAACTAAAACATGCTTTGTAATTCATAAATCTTTGACTAAAAACTCAGAGAATGAATTCAGATACATGCTAACTGTCAAACCTGAGGTGCCACTGCTCACAATTTTTGATGTAGTTGCCAAGATAATACAGTATCACACACATGTGGAAAATTATATTAAAATGCTATATATATATATATATATATATATATATATATATATATATATATCACTTGACTAATACTAAATATAAATTCTTTTCCTCTACAGCTAATATTGATGCAGTAAGTAATGTTCTGGATGATTAAGCTGTACTTATATCACAGATGTTCAAATAAATACGATTAGATTAATAATGAACAACTTTTAATCAAAACTTTAATATTTTTCATTCTTACAAACTGTCAATCAAAAACCCATTCAAATGTCAAATCTAAAAACAGTAGTAGGATTAAGCATTCAGGGCAAGACAATAAAACAGAAAAATATCGCTAAATACCTACTACATTGTTTAACCACTGTGCATGCTTTTCACCAAGCGTTTTCTGATATGATTTAGTTTGAAGACATTTATTTATCAGGTCTCTTTCACCAAGAAGAACAGCACTCCATTCACTGTTGACTGTTTCCACACAAGATCTTTTCAGGGCTGGAGGTGGTGGAGAACAGGTTCTTTGGGGATAAGAGCAGAGGAGATCTCTCAAACGCATCAAAAGGAATCGCCGGTGACAAAAGAGAGCTTCATGGTCTGTGTATTCCTCAATCAGGTCACGGTTAAAATCCAGTTCCTTCTGATAAAGCTTCTCTACACTATTTACACATGGAACGATTTCTTGGATATGGTTGACCTTTCCATCATTCACTAATGAAACAACTGAGTCAAGAAGATACTGGAGGTAGTGAAGTCCACTATGTTCACTTACATGAACACTTACCCAACTATGGCTTGTTTCATATTCTAAACTGCATACATCTGTAAGGCCAACATATGCAGAAAATTGTTGTATTACCCACAATCTGTGGTTCCAAGAATGATAGTTGTTTTGATGCTTATCTGCCGTCCAAGCACAAATATCTAATTCAGAAAACAGAAACTGCCTAATATATTCAGAATTCAGATCAACATTAACATTGTGGTTATCCTCATCTAAATCATTGGCCCCATTTGCTTGGTGAGGCATATCCCTGGCTAAAATATTGACAAATATCCATTTACGGTGCTGGAAAACCTCCATACATTTTGGTTTTCTAGACAGTATCAACTTTGTGAGATGAAGATCTGCATCTGATGTGAGATGACCTTGGCGCAAAAATGCTTTACGCATATTCCAGAATGTTGTAACTTCTGGAGCAATAAGCAGACAGAACTGAGTCCAACGAAGCAACAAAGTAGGATCTGAAAATCATTATTAATCAAGATTTTTATTTTTGAAAGAAAAATTTCTAACTTAAACTCTACGCTAAAATGTTCATCATCCAGAAATTTTTTAACGATGAACAGCCAAATCTTATTTCTAACTGATTACTGCACAAACTCTAACATAATAAAAACTATTCATAAATATAGCCACAGAAATCAATTTCTTTAATAATCTACTTTCCACTTTACACCCAAAACTTCTACATGTACTTTAAGTTCTAACAAGGTACTTCAAGTTCTAACATCAAAACACTTATAGATATTTTTCAATTCTAAAGTCATTGGTTAAACAAAAGTTTTACAAGAGCACTTTACCAAATCACTTCAAGTCGGCTTCTTTACACTTAACTGCATAAACTTAATGTCTCACAAAAACTCTTATTATTGTAAAATACTTAAAGCATGGTACATAATCTTAACCCATTGACTCTGGAAACTCTAAATACAGGTGTTTGCTCTGAAAACTTTGTGAGAAATACTTTGAGAAAGAACGGAGTCTGTATGTAGCACTTTTGGATCTGTGATGGTGTTGCTAGACCCAGCCTGCTTGAGGTTACACCATGCATGAAGAGGCACCTTTGGAAAGGCTGTATCATCATCAGTGGATGAAAGATTAAAATCTTGTCAAATAGTTTTTCTATTCAATGGAGTCCAGCCTGTTTCTCCTAAATAAGTGCAACACAACCTTGAAGCTGCAGGAGCACCTGGATAATGGGTTCTAGTTACAGCCCCAGGATCCCTTCTTGTAAGAGGCCCTGGGAATGTTTGATACTATCAATGAAACTGGTGTAAGCCGATGATAAGGTTGATAAAGATGCCTTGTACAAGGTGCTACAAATACATGTTATGGGAGGAAAGCTACTAAAATCAAATAGAAGATTTATAAAGAAAGTAAGGCACAAGAAGGGAGGAGGGTGAGTGGTTCAAAGTGAATGTGGGTCTGCAAAAAGGATATATGATGTCACTATGGTTATTTTATCTGTTTATAGATGGAGTAATAAGAGATGTGAATATAAGGATCTTGAAGCAACAGGCAAGTCTTCAGTACACACGTGGAGGGCTGGGAAGGGAGTCATCTACTGTATGCATATGACATGGCCTAAGTGGCAGACACTTGAATGACAAACTAAAGAAACTAGTGTGTGATACTGTGAAAGTGTGAGAAAGAAATTAGCTGAAAGTTAACATAAATGGAAGTATGGTTCTAAAGTTTAGCAGGGAGGAGAGATAGCCTGGTTCAAACATACTTGAATGGAAAAAACTTGAAGTGAAATGTTTTAGATACTTAGGAGAGAACATAATAACAAACAGCACTAAGGAAGCTGAAGTCAATAGGAGGGTGGATGAGGAGTGCATTGGGGAGTGAGTGGAGAGGTTACTGCCTGTGAAGGCAAAAATGGTTATGGTTGATGACACAGCAGTCCTAACACTGCTCTTTGAGAGCCTTAAACAGAAAACAACAGAAGAGAGAAAGTGCTGAAAATGAAATGGGATGGGGAGTGATGACCATGCAAGGAATGGTTGTGTAAGAGAGGGATACGGTAATAAGATGAGTATGACTGAGGAAGCTGAATGGGGTGTGCTGAAGCTGTTTGAACATATGGAAAGATTAAGGTGGAGGGGAAGACCAAAAATGAGAAGGGAGGACAGAGTGAAAGATGATTTGAGTTATTAGGGCCTGAACATGAAGAAAGATGAGAAGCATGCAAGGGATTGAGAAAACCAAAGCTATGTGATACACAGGAAGTGACACGCTATCTGTGGCTGAACTACAGAATACCATGGAAAGGTCCATCAAGCTTGGCTATAAATACGGGATTCCGGTTTTTGTGCTTTATATGTGATAGCTTGTGGATGTAAATAAAAGAGGCCATTCTTTGTCTGTTCCTGAAATTACCTTGCTACATCCAAAATGGCAAACTAGTACGAAAGAAATCAGTATGGTGTGCCAATTGAACAATCAATAGGTGCTTATGATAATATGGAAGTCTATATACACTTTCACACTCTAAAAATGAGCTAAGAAAGTGTTTGAGTAAAATGAAATGCTAAAGACTCTCAATCCATGCCTAATAAATGAGAATGAAGTTACGAATGGATAGACATGCTTTTTCAAGAAGAAAATGTCTACGTATTTCAGATCAAATGTCAATAATATTCTAACTTCTATTTTGACAAAACCTGAAAACAAAAACAGTATCAGAAAAACTAACCTTCTCGTTTTTTTGATTGTCTAGCCTCCAGGATCTTGGCATAAGTATAAGCATACACATGCTTGACACACCATGATTCTAAGCCAAGCTTGTGTTCCACATGGATGACTGGTGAGCGATTCACTTCTCCAAGTGAAAAGACAATGTCAAATTCATCTCTGAAAATAAAGTGAATAATAATAATAGTGAATAATAAGAAGAAAGAAATAAAAATGAGATGAGAAGCAAGTTAACTTGCCTCTTTTTATAATGGCAATATAAGTTTTGTGCATTCCAAAGTATAAGCTTCTTTATTATAACTGTTTGGTCCTATAAGCAAACCTTAATTTTGCAGCTGTAAATACCAAGTATCAACCATATGCCATTTTGCTAATATAAAAAATTTTGAGAAAAATACGAATAAATTAATAAATAAATGAATATATACTGATGGCTAAATAATAAAGCGAAATATGTCTGAAACACATCCATAATCACAAACATTTCTGATGACATGCATAGTATGGAAAATGACATTAAGTAATAAAGAGACATGTACTGAGGAATCAATTCAGATATGTCTAATAAATATCTACTTAAAGGAAATTTATGCACATGACCATGATGGCCTACAACTCACAATGAACAGAAAGTCTATCATCTCTTATGTTTAACTCCAGTTCCATTTACTATTTGTGGATTAACTACACACAACCTCTTAATGCAATGACACATCCTCAAAACCAAGTCCAGCATACTTAAGTGAGGCAAGGGGCTATACACTAACGTAAATGCTTTTATTCATCCTAAACTGACTCTTCACCTAAGACTTTATTCATACCTCTGCCTTTGCACACATAGGAGTATGTGGCAGGCAAACACTAACCAGAGAGATACCATATACCATGGGTTATTGGGAGGATTGCTGAAAGTAGTGTAAAGATTAACAACTTTAATGCATTCGTCTTTCTAACAACTTCTTTACACCACATGTCCTTTCCACATCATTCATTACTCTCTCTATTCTCTTAATCTAATCTGTACTATTTCTAAACCACAACATCAGAGTTAAATATGATTCAAACTTGTAAACATCAAAATACCTACAACTAATGTGTTTCACCTTACTGTGAAGTTATTCATAACTTACAGAAGTGGATCCCGGTTTACAACCATGTCAATTTTCTTCATTATTCTCTCACATGTTTCCTCCTCCATAATCTCAGCAGCTGTAGTAGTTTAACAAAACCTATGTGATAGTAAGCAAGGATAAAAATTAATTCACAATAAAGATATTTTTATTTTGTCGAATAAAAAGCACATAAAACAATCACAGTCCATAAATTCTACATGGACAGAGTCAGACACTTCTGTATCTCAATAAATACTGAGAAAAGACTGCTCTTTTTTCCAGCATATAATCCAAAAGGAATTGATGAACGAAAACAACTATTCAATGAAAATAATAAAGATATAGAGAACTGTATGGAGGTAGGCATAAGCATATAGAAATGGAAAAGAGAGTACATGGGGAAAAAAATCATTGAACTGTTTAAAGTATAAGGATGGAAGTGGGAATACTGCACAGAAAGTATTGATAAGGTATGGGAGAGGTAGGAGTCAGGTAACATTTGAAAGCTGCAATAGAGCCAAAAATTTCTACATCACAATGAAAATTAATGAACAAAAGAAACATGAAACATAGATGAAAAATGAAAGTATCATCCTAATTGCTTGATAAAACCTACATGGAGCAAAATATCAATTCAGGGTCAGATAACATGAATATAGAATATCCAAGAGGAAAAGTTATCGAAATATATCTTCTGTGCTTGCTATCTTCAATGACTGTGTTTACTTCTTCCAATGCATACAACCAGTACACTCTTAGGGAAAGTTAGGTGAGTTTTCATAAGTTCTGTGGACTTATAGTATTTTAACTTATTTCTATTCCACACTCTCTGTGATCATCATAGGTGACTTCTCAATCATCTATTTAAAATAATGTTCTCAATCATGCTTCTGGTCTAAATCACTTCTGATAAATCCAATGATATACGGTACTTTCCTTTCAAGTCCACGAGCTATTTCTGTGGTACCCCCAAACTGCAACTTTATATATTTGGAAAAACTGGTATCAATGCATTCCTAACATCCAGCAGTTGATATGGAGCAGTACAGTTCTGTATTTTCAGTTTATGATAATAAATATGGGGGTGAGGGAGGGAGGGGGGGGGATAGTGGTGAAGGTTGTGAAGTTACTATATGCACTGAAATTATTTTAGATAGCCTATTAATTACTTTTGTTTACCAACAGCAGTACTGTATAATGTTTAAAGAACAGAAAATTTTTTAAAAATTCCAATGCATGACTTGCAGCATTAAAGTCTTTTCAAAACAATATAGCAATAGTGGTTCCAGTCATGAATATTAGGGAAAATAAGGGGTTAATTATGGTACAATACATGAAACACTCAGAAAATTATACATTCTATGACAACCTTACCAAACTTCCCATGGAGCCATAATTTACTTTCATATTCAATGTTCTAGTCAAAATGAACAACACACGCAAATCATGCTGATGAAAATCAAGAAACAGATGACATTAGCACTCAGCCACCCAACAAGTAGCCATGCCATGTGGTACCCAACAGACAATATTAAAGTTAGTAAGTTTGTCATATGCTGATGCTTTTATAAGTTCTGTTGAATTTTTATGTTTAATTAACATAAAATTTATATTTCATGACTAACCACATATTCTCCCTGGAAATCATAACTTTCACAACTATCATCTTACCGAATATCATATATCAAATACTAGCTTCCAACTCACACTCAAGTTCATAATATTCTATAAACACTATCCTAACAATAAAAAACAAGATCAATTAATGTCCATGGCCAGATTCAATGTGTAGCTAAACTGGAAAATTACCCTACTTAGTGAAAATGCACACTACACCTGGTTAGTCTATATTTGAATGTAAATGAACTCAGCAACCAAGCATTCTAGCAATTATACTGAAAAGCAAATAACTAACAAATCAAGCAGTACCACCAAATAACAAAATCCACAAGAAATACTTCAGGGTCAAAGAAATACACTTTTAATACTGTAGGAGACCCAATCTCTATATATCTATCAAAATCTCTTCTGCCTGTTCCCTCCAGGAACTCCCTCAAGGGGATGGCCAAACCAAAAAAGTCTCCATAACAGGCAAAACTCTTGAGTTACTTCTTAGCCTTTATGCCTTAACCTTAACAGGCCACCAGCAAAGGGCAACTCTAGTGCAGTGTTTTCGGAGACCCAGTCAACTCAAGAAACTTTTATATATTAGCAGTTCTAGGTAAAGGTTATCTTGAATATGTTAGGCTTTGTCGAGTTGGGTTTACTGCCACACAGCAAGAAATGCAGCACAGCAAGAAATATAGCAATCATCTAATTATCAAATTGTTTGAACAGTCCGTTTCTCATACATATCAATAAAAAAAATTTTGAGCATGGTTAAAGTGACAAGATGTCCCAGTAAACTACCGCTTTTGACCTGTATGTCCCGCAGTCTGTTGGGAACTTTAAGGAATGTGAAAATACCCCACTTTTGTGGAAAATGAGCATTTATGTTCCCCTTCTTCAAAATTACTACTAACAAGATATTTGAATGCATAGAATTTTGGCTTTAGCAAGACACAGTTCCATAATACACAAAGCTTGCGTAAGGTTTTGAATCAGTTAACATGAGATAAGAGGGGTATGATCTAGCCAAAGACTTCATATAAAATGCCTTTCATTTCTATATACCAATATTCGAGTATGTAAATTCATGACCACATTCTAATTCAGTATGTATTATGAAATAACTGTGTATCATGAAATGCGTGCATAATCGTGACTACCAAAAAACAATAGCCCCTGATCACTAAACCTTCCTCCCGATATTCGTGAAAGATGGAGGATCTCTCTGCCTTGATATAATAGCAATAGTTTTTCGTATTTCTATATAATAATTACACATGTAAGGCTTCCCACAGCCACGGATGGTAATGAAGGTGAGGGAGACATAACAGCAAGAGGTTTAATCGACGTAAGCACTACATTTTCTTATCCTCTGCTATTTCAACTCCTGGTATTACCATTTCAGTTCACCATTCAAGATGTGTACAGCTTTGAGCTCCAAACAACAAAGTCACTTTAAACACGAGTAACATTCTTGAAAAACTGTTACAAATCCTCCTCTCGCTTAAACCTCGCTGCTGCTCAGTTGAACTGGGAAATACTCACACGAACTCACCTATAAAACTCGTTTGATATTATTCGGATATTTACAAAAACATTCAGTCTGCAGGTGAATATACATGACACACACTCAAACAGCCGAATTCTGATGATAACCTTGCCGTCTGACGGGTAAGAATTTGGCGAGGCGGTGTTTTGTTGTGATTAGCTAATCCCCATCGTTCACAAGATCATTTTTTGAGTCTCTGTCACGTATCTTACGACTATGAAACGAAGTGAATCACACAAGAAGTAAGAAGGTCCTAACTTAATTCAAAACTAGAGTTTTAACAATGACCAGAGGCAAACTTATGTATATTTTGAAAATTCGGTGTAATTCGAATGCTACACTACTACTACGGATGCGTTTCAAATTTGATCCCTGATGGTTCCATATAGTCTCCCGCTAAACTATCACACTTACCTCAAAGGAAAAAAAAAGGGCATATCTACCAAACCAGCGTTGATCTGCACTTTCATCAGTGCAGTATATGGTGATATAAGGGTATGCAAAGCATTTCATACGTAAATCTTTTACCTCTGGGCATCTGGACGAAGATTGTAGATGAAGGACAAGTGGACTGTTCCCACTTTGATTTCATGAAGGCCATCGAATCTTCGCCAAAGTTCTTCACAAAGGACTTTTATATGAATTAGCAGCTTATCACATTAGTGACCCTATTCTTCGAGGGACAACTTCATTTCTGGAAAAAGAGTAAGATATAATGTGATCGTAAACGCTGAATAACCATCCTGGAAAGGAAACCATTAGTGGAATACCCCAGGGGCAGTGCTTGGTCCACTTCAGGTCGTAATTTATATCAGTAATTTACCTAACCATAATAAATTTTAAATTCCTTTACTTGCAACTGATTTTGAAATACTTTAGATAATCTCACATGAAGAAGACTGTGTCATATTCGAAGGAAGACAATTTAAGTTGCAAGAGTGGAATCAGAAGTATTTGCTGACAATTATGATGTTTTTTTTGTATATTAACTGACTCAGTGAAATGAAGGAGTGAAAAGGAAAAAGAATATTGGTAGCTACATATACGAGAATTTGAAATTTGAGAACATTATTCCAAAAAAAGATCAACTAGGCCAGTGATATCATTAACTTGAGCTTTCAGATGCTCTTATGAGGAAAATGCTTTACCCTTATGTAAGTCTTTGGTGAGACAGTATATTCAACAAAGAAATAGTGAATGGGTTCCGTATAAATGGAAACGTACCGAGGACTTTGAAGATGTTTACTGAAGAGCCACTCTCATGGTACCATCCATCATTAAGACACTTATTGTACATAGAAAATGAAAGACGTTGACATCAACAACGCTAAAGAACAGAAGAGTGAGAAGGCATATAACTGAATCATTTAAGATATTAATAGGTTCGGATGATCCGGATATTCCAGTATTTTGATGTATTCGGCCTCTACTGGGAGACTGAGAAAAACTGAAAAGGTATTTCGCCAACAGTGGAATAAGAGTCTCAGAAAATTTCCTCAGTGTCAGGTTGAGGAAGGTGCAATGTATTTTCATCCCTGGACTGTGTAAAGAGTCATCTTGATAAGTGGGAGAGCGGAAAGCAAATACTCCACGATTATAGGCGGTAACAGATGTCAGTAAGTCACGGGCAACAATAATTGAAAATCGAGCGAGAGTGAGCGAAAATACAACCTTTATATTGATATCCATACGGTCGAGTTTACGGTGCAGCCTTCACTAGGTCAAGCAACATATGGCGGCTGAGGAGTTACTTACCTGAACCCGGCAATATTTTAATTCCGTTTGCCCATTTGCGTTTCTTCTTTCTTTCTTTCTTTTTTTTTTTTTAGTGATTAATGACATTTAGTGATTTGATTATTACTGACTGCTAATACTCTATTTACCTAGAATCTGTACCACACCTATCAAGCCTTTAATCTACTGAACAGATGGACTGAGCTTGAATTAAGACAAAAAATGAACACGTTAAATTCAGCCACAATGAACAAAAATTAAGGTACAAAGGAGACAGAAGAATATAAGTGGAATACATATCATAAATATTACAAAAGAAGACTATATAATCTTATGAGGAAGGGAAGGAAAGTAATTAAGATATAGAAAGAATCCTACAGTGTTCATGAACTACATATGACATATTAAGTGATGGTGGGTTCAACGTTCCCGTTCTTTATGGTGTTTTGAACCATCGCATCGAAAACGTATTGTGGCTTCCTTTTGAAAAATAAAGTCAACACAAATCACAAGATATGTCGCAGCTGATTAAAAACGTCCAAAATCTTTTTATGGAAAACTTTCAGACCTGCACCAACGAAGATTTTAGTGAAACTTAAGATATATGACTAGTTTACGGGCAGTTTCACCAATGTTGTGTTAATAACATGTGGAACCAACAGAGTCAATATGTCTTCTTCCTCTCCATCTGTCATCTGCATCAGGTGGGAAAAATACAGGACATTGAAAGCCAATGTTCATGATGAAAAGCAAAATTACAAAGTGACTGGCAGTGAAGACGGCGTCAGGGGATTCGAACACAATAATCAGTGCCCCGTGTTATATTGTAATTACTGTATGTGCATTGTGAAAGCGTTTTACATGTCTCACCCCATCTCTTTACCAAGGATATATTTATGTACCATGTCTTTACTGTTACACGCACGCACACGTTCAGTAGCGACGGAAGCCAGCAGATGGTAGGGTTACATATATATGACGGAGTGAGACAGGTGGCAGGATAATCTGTGACGGAAGCCTTTAGGTGGTAGGGTCATCTATGACGGAGTGAGACAGGTGGTAGGCAAGTCAACTGTAAAGGAGCCTTGCACGTAGCAGGGTCAGCTGTGATAGAAGCCCAGCAGGTGGCAGTATCAGCCTTGACAGAAGCCAGCTGTGGCAGGTTCGGTCATACTTCTGTTTTGGTGAATATCAATAATGAGATTACCACACGAGAAATTGAAATAAAAAATATTAACACTAATCTAACAACACTAACCCGACCACAATTCTGCCCCATGATCAATTTACTATCAACAAAAGTACTTGACCACCTCACTGAGATTTATCTTCAATGGTGACATTGTATCAAATCCTGGCTCATAAATAGCCGAGTAATGTTGAAGACTTTCAACACCGCTTTCCAATCCACACCGCTAACGTGCATTTTGTTGCGATGAACAAGCCCGTTCCACAATAGCTTAACAAAAAAGGCTATGTGCAGGACACACACTCAAGTTACTTAAGTGGGAGACCACTTGTAGTCAGAGAGACAAAGATCATTGCTTGACGCATCTGTTGGATTTATACGAGAGAGAGAGAGAGAGAGAGAGAGAGAGAGAGAGAGAGAGAGAGAGAGAGAGAGAGAGAGAGAGAAACTGCCTATACGAGAAAGCGAACAGAGACAGAGAGCATCATCCTAGTAAAATTATGAACGCCAGAAGGTCTTTCCCCCATCCGCGATTGATGATAAAGTTTGACATCAAGCTAGGGTCCGAGGAGGGCTACTTAAATGGACGGACTGCTACTTAACTAGGGAGGGAAGAGGGAATACAAAGAAACTTTTCAAGCTACGGAAGGGCGACAGAAAGGGTTACTAAAAAGGTTCAGTCCTGGAACCACATATTTCTAATCTACGTTAAAAATTTACTATAAGACGTGTAATCACGACTAAATAACAGTAGCTGATAGTGCCAAGATCATAAAGGAAAGGTAAAGTAACATAAGTACTAAGTACTGCAAACAGGCAAAGACTAATACTGCAAACAGGCAAAGAATAATACTGCAAACAGGCAAAGATTAATACTGCAAACAGGCAAAGACTAATACTGCAAACAGGCAAAGGCTAATAGACTAGTGAGACTTGATGCTGGAAGATATGTCTTAGATATTGGATAGGGTCTGATCAGAACAGACTATATCATATTGAAGTAATACAAATCGAGAATCGCTGTGAAAGAGGCCTACTAGGTGTTGATATCACTCTTAACTTGTCACCAGAACTTGTGATACAAGATTGTGACAGAAGCCATTTATGCTTTGGTCACCGTCATCATTGCCTTGAAGCATATGGACATTGTAATCTTTTGGAAGATTTTACTGAAATGTAGTGCAGTATGGTCCCTACATCTAAGTAAATAGCAAGGTACTGCTGGAAATGGTTCAACGGAGCGTACCCAGAATGGAAGGAGTTTTTTTTTTGAATGAGGAACGAGGAGAGGAGGGAAGATCTCGAACTGCCTATTTCGGAAGAAATGAAGATGAGCGACATGATATATAGGTTCCTCTGAGGACATATCAACCTGATACGTTCTTTTGGGATCAGTAGAGCCCAGAAAGAGAGAAAAACTGAAGGAAAGGCACGGGAAAATTGTGTGGAGGGATGTCTGGAAACATTCTATTGATAACAGAGGTGATTTCTTCCTATATGCAAAGGCGTATATAAATGAGGAACAGCCTCAAGACACGATAGCCTAGATAACCCTGAAAATAAGAGGATCCAATTTTCCATACATCATCCCAGGCCCCGATAGTTTTGAGCGCCCCTAAAAGCTACTTTTTATCGGGGAAATCGGGGTGGCATATGATTATTTTGGCCCCAGAGTACCTTAATACACCACTGCTGGTTCTTTAATCGTCTGACCGGAGTTCGTCGCCATTCTTTCCCGGACAAAACCTAAACTCTGAACTAAACAAAAACCTAGCCAAACTTTTAAAAGTCCTAACCTAGGTTGAAATATATCCTAAAGTTACTTCGAGAGGTTTCGTGTGAAATTGACGGTCCCAAAGCCAACAGTAATCGAGGACATGTACTAGTTCTCGAAACGCTCATTTTAGTGAGCCCGCCTGCTTTATTTTTGATTAATTACGAAATTACAAGGGCTTTTCATCATAGCAGGCTAATCTCCATTAATCATTTCACATATTCTTAAAATCTACCGTTAATGTTGTGATACTTTTTTTTCCTAGCCTTGCCAATTCGCTGATGTATTTGATCGCTACGCTGATATGTGGTCGGTATTACAAATGATCGCTGAGGGTGTCCGGTGCCTACAAGTATATACACGTGGTGATACCTAAACAGGAAGCGGGTATGTACTTTTAAATGTTTTGGAAAAGTAAGCTAGATAGATTATCTTTTGATCAGAGCGTAAGTTTTGAATAGAAGAAAAGTTTATGAATTTTATTTTCACTTAATACCTAAGAGTTGAATTTTCCTGTAGCCACAACCACTAGCGTCTAACCCTGACAGCAGCTGTGGTTGAGGTATAATTACATTTAGTTGATTTCCAGTTCAGGATCCTCAGGAGCTTATTGGTTCTGTAAGAATATGTTTGCCTTGAGTTTGTATAGATCACTGAAATTATATTTTTGTACTTGAATTTTATTTCGGCAAAATATTCATGTCCACTATGTATGTACTTTGCCAAATAAAATCACGTTCAGACTCGTATCTTGCCCGATCTGTTTTTGAAAGATTCATATTTACAGCTATCACGATCTCTGTAAGACTTCCAAATCTTCATTGCCCCATTGCCCAAAGTGCATTTAATTTTACATAGATAAACTTAGAGGCTGTGTCCTCTCGTTCCTACGTAGTCTGCCAAATCTCTTCTTGGTTATGCTAGATAAATCTTTGTCATCGTAATCATGAATAATTCTTCTATCATTTCTGCTCTTTATAGTTATTATTATAGTCTGGGTAGTTTCAGTTTGTGGTTCTCGCTGAACAACAAATACCATTCAATAACACATAAAACCACACGATAAAAGTCATAGTGAAATTTTATGCACATCTTCAGCAGCAATGCAGTCATGTAAAAAGGGTATTTTTTTATGAGGAATTAGTGCAGAAGGTATCTCATAACTTGAATACCACCAGCTACCTCTGGATTTCAAGAGGATTGGCTCTTTTTGGGATAAACATGTTTTCTTTCCAAGGAGACGACTAGCTTCTCATGCCCAGCCCAGTTGGGAGCTTTCAAAAGCCTTAGAGCTTTTAAAGTCTAGTACTTTTTTTTGGCAATTATGCATTGTTGTTTTTGTATCTAAATTTTGATGAATTACAATTAAGCATGGTATTATCATCATAGTTATATAAACAGTGAAGAGCAGTATGTAAAAAAAGATTTTTGTTTTATTTTTCATAATTTTCACCACCAGGAGAATTCATGATAATGTTTAGAAATATCTTTGAACTAAATAAGTTTATTTTTCAGGTCAAGTTTTGCTTGGTTGCAGTGCAGTACAACTGTACCAATCTCTATTCGGGTTGAATAATTCTTTTTACAGAAATTTTCGATGTTTTGGATTTCAGACTAGACTAGCAAAATATCACTTGGCCTAACTTTGATAGAATTGTTAGTCATACAGAAATACACATTCACCTCATAACCTAATTTCGCTTCAGGTATAACTTGCAGTAATCACAGAACGTATGTAGTCATCTTTAACAAGCAGAAACGATAGACAATGGCTGAAAAGCTAGAAGGATGGGGGGCAACAGATGCTCCTTTAGATGGATATGCATCAGAGAGAGAACTAGACACACGCCAGCTGATTGCCAAGAAAAATCGGAAAAACAAAAAGTCTGGGGGTTTCCAGGTTAGACAAAGAATGTCACATTTTCAGGTGTCTTGTGTTGAAAAGTATTATATCAAATAATATGCCCTTTAAGTGGGTAAACTACGTCCATCACTATAAACAGAATGTAATGTTTATTGGAATCTTGTTTTCATAGGTCATGGGCCTTAGCAAAGCAGTGTTCCAGGGGGTTATGAGGAAAGGCTACAAAGTTCCTACTCCCATTCAGCGCAAGGTCAGTGTCAAGTGATTTTTAATAATAACTGGTAAAACTGCTGTAGAATACAAATCCTATGCACAGCTAGGGTAATAGATTTGCAGTCGGCTCCAAATCCTTGATACAATCTGGTGAAATGAAAAATCAACGGTTTGGTAAACCATTTATTTGCAATCTTTGTGATTACATTTCCATCAGAATGATAACAAAGTACTTTTTTTGTATAGCTGAGGGAGTACCTCATTAAGGGAATTATTTCTTTACAGTCTTAACATTGTTATTTATGAACTTTATTTACTTTTATTTATTTTACTTTGTCGCTGTCTCCCGCGTTAGCGAGATAGCGCAAGGAAACAGACGAAAGAATGGCCCAACCCGCCCACATACACATGTATATACATACACGTCCACACACGCAAATATACATACCTATACATCTCAATGTACATATATATATACACACACAGACATATACATATATACACATGTACATAATTCATACTGTCTGCCTTTATTTGTTCCCATCGCTACCTCGCCACACATGGAATAACAACCCCCTCCCCCCTCATGTGTGCGAGGTAGTGCTAGGAAAAGACACCAAAGGCCCCATTCGTTCACACTCAGTCTCTAGCTGTCATGTAATAATGCACCGAAACCACAGCTCCCTTTCCACATCGAGGCCCCACACAACTTTCCATGGTTTACCCCAGACACTTCACATGCCCTGGTTCAATCCATTGACAGCACATTGACCCCGATATACCACATCGTTCCAATTCACTCTATTCCTTGCACGCCTTTCACCCTCCTGCATGTTCAGGCCCCGATCATTCAAAATCTTCTTCACTCCATCTTTCCACCTCCAATTTGGTCTCCCACTTCTCCTCGCT
Organism: Panulirus ornatus; assembly: GCF_036320965.1. Taxonomy (NCBI): domain Eukaryota; kingdom Metazoa; phylum Arthropoda; class Malacostraca; order Decapoda; family Palinuridae; genus Panulirus; species Panulirus ornatus. Next base: position 7,072,795 of record NC_092273.1, read on the forward strand.
CCCTCCACCTCTGACACATATACCCTCTTGGTCAATCTTTCCTCACTCATTCTCTCCATGTGACCAAACCATTTCAAAACCCTCTTCTGCTCTCTCAACCACACTCTTTTTATTTCCACACATCTCTCTTACCCTTACATTACTTACTCGATCAAACCACCTCACACCACATATTGTCCTCACACATCTCATTTCCAGCACATCCACCCTCTTGCGCCCAACTGTATCCATAGCCCATGCCTCGCAACCATACAACATTGTTGGAACCACTATTCCTTCAAACATACCCATTTTTGCTTTCCGAGATAATGTTCTCGACTTCCAAACATTCTTCAAGGCTCCCAGAATTTTCGCCCCCTCCCCCACCCTATGATTCACTTCCGCTTCCATGGTTCCATCCGCTGCCAGATCCACTCCCAGATATCTAAAACACTTTACTTCCTCCAGTTTTTCTCCATTCAAACTTACCTCCCAATTGACTTGACCCTCAACCCTACTGTACCTAATAAGCTTGCTCTTATTCACATTTACTCTTAACTTTCTTCTTTCACACACTTTACCAAACTCAGTCACCAGCTTCTGCAGTTTCTTACATGAATCAGCCACCAGCGCTGTATCATCAGCGAACAACAACTGACTCACTTCCCAAGCTCTCTCATCCACAACAGACTGCATACTTGCCCCTCTTTCCAAAACTCTTGCATTCACCTCCCTAACAACCCCATCCATAAACAAATTAAACAACCATGGAGACATCACACACCCCTGCCACAAACCTACATTCACTGAGAACCAATCACTTTCCTCTCTTCCTACACGTACACATGCCTTACATCCTCGATAAAAACTTTTCAGTGCTTCTAACAACTTGCCTCCCACACCATATATTCTTAATACCTTCCACAGAGCATCTCTATCAACTCTATCATATGCCTTCTCCAGATCCATAAATGCTACATACAAATCCATTTGTTTTTCTAAGTATTTCTCACATACATTCTTCAAAGCAAACACCTGATCCACACATCCTCTACCACTTCTGAAACCACACTGCTCTTCCCCAATCTGATGCTCTGTACATGCCTTCACCCTCTCAATCAATACCCTCCCATATAATTTACCAGGAATACTCAACAAACTTATACCTCTGTAATTTGAGCACTCACTCTTATCCCCTTTGCCTTTGTACAATGGCATTATGCAAGCATTCCACCAATCCTCAGGCACCTCACCATGAATCATACATACATTAAATAACCTTACCAACCAGTCAACAACACAGTCACCCCCTTTTTTAATAAATTCCACTGCAACACCATCCAAACCTGCTGCCTTGCTGGTTTTCATCTTCCGTAAAGCTTTTACTATCTCTTCTCTATTTACCAAATCATTTTCCCTAACCCTCTCACTTTGCACACCACCTCAACCAAAACACCCAATATCTGCCACTCTATCATCAAACACAATTCAACAAACCTTCAAAATACTCACTCCATCACCACTACTTGTTATCATCTCCCCATTAGCCCCCTTCACTGAAGTTCCCATTTGTTCCCTTGTCTTACGCACTTTATTTACCTCCTTCCAAAACATCTTTTTATTCTCCCTGAAATTTAATACTCTCTCACCCCAACTCTCATTTGCCCTCTTTTTCACCTCTTGCACCTTTCTCTTAACCTCCTGCCTCTTTCTTTTATACCTCTCCCACTCATTTGCATTTTTTCCCTGCAAAAATCGTCCAAATGCCTCTCTCTTCTCTTTCACTAATAATCTTACTTCATCCCACCACTCACTACCTTTTCTAATCAACCCACCTTCCACGCTTCTCATGCCACAAGCATCCTTTGCGCAAGCCATCACTGCTTCCCTAAGTACATCCCGTTTCCTCCCCCACTCCCCTTACCTCCTTTGTTCTCACCTTTTTCCATTCTGTACTCAGTCTCTCCTGGTACTTCCTCACACAAATCTCCTTCCCAAGCTCACTTACTCTCACCACTCTCTTCACCCCAACATTCTCTCTTCTTTTCTGAAAACCCCCACAAATCTTCACCTTCGCCTCCACAAGATAATGATCAGAAATCCCTCCAGTTGCACCTCTCAGCACATTAGCATCCAAAAGTCTCTCTTTCATGTGTCTATCAATTAACACGTAATCCAATAACGCTCTCTGGCCATCTCTCCTACTTACCTACGTATACTTATGTATATCTCGCTTTTTAAACCAGGTATTCCCAATCACCAGTTATTTTTCAGCACATAAATCTACAAGCTCTTCACCATTTCCATTTACAACACTGAACACTCCATGTATACCAATTATTCCCTCAACTGCCACATTACTCACCTTTGCATTCAAATCACCCATCACTATAACCCGGTCTTGTGCATCAAAACCACTAACACACTCATTCAGCTGCTCCCAAAACACTCCATGTATACCAATTATTCCCTCTTATTCTATCTTCATAGAATAACCTTAACTCATGTGGGTGTAGGTATCATTTGTATAAGTTGGTTAGACAGCTCTTTTATATACATGATTGTAAAGTTCTATAAAAATGTTGGCCCATTGGCTGTATGACAGATTTAACATAATGTGGTGAATTTGTAGTTATATGTAGACAATATTATTCCTTGGGATAGGGGAGAAAGAATACTTCCCACTTATTCCCTGTGTGTCGTAGAAGGCGACTAAAAGGGAAGGGAGCAGGGAGTTCGAAATCCTCCCCTCTCGTTTTCAATTTTCCAAAAGAAGGAACAGAGAAGGGGGCCAAGTGAGGATATTCCCTCTAAGGCTCAGTCCTCTGTTCTTAACGCTACCTTGCTAACGTGGGAAGTGGTGAATATGTATGAAAAATGTAGACATTATACTGTCTTTTCTCCCTGCAGACAATACCCTTAATATCTTCATTGAATAACCATAACTTATGTGGGTGTTGGTATCATTTGTATAAGTTGGTTAGACAGCTCCTTTATATACATTTTTGTAAAGTTCTGTAAAAATCTTGGCCCATTGGCTGTAAGACAGATGTAACATTAGGTGGTGAATTTGTAGTTATATGTAGAAATATATTGTCTTTTCTCCCTGCAGACGATACCCTTAATTTTGGAAGGTAAGGATGTTGTGGCTATGGCAAGAACAGGAAGTGGAAAGACAGCTTGTTTCCTCATACCCTTATTTGAAAAGTTGCGGACCCATTCTGCCAAGACTGGTGCACGTGCTCTTATTCTTTCACCCACACGTGAGTTAGCCTTACAGGTATGTAGTCTATCCATATCCAAAAAACTTTTCATTTTATTGAACATATATTTGATATTGTGTGGGGCCTGGATGTGGAAAGGGAGCTGTGGTTTCGGTGCATTATTACATGACAGCTAGAGACTGAGTGTGAACGAATGGGGCCTTTGGTGTCTTTTCCTAGCGCTTCCTCACACACATGAGGGGGGAGGGGGTTATTATTCCATGTGTGGCGAGGTGGCGATGGGAACGAATAAAGGCAGACTATGAATTGTGTACATGTGTATATATGTATATGTCTGTGTGTATATATATGTGTACATTGAGATGTATAGGTATGTATATTTGCGTGTGTGGACGTGTATGTATATACATGTGTATGTGGGCGGGTTGAGCCATTCTTTCGTCTGTTTCCTTGCGCTACCTCGCTAACGCGGGAGACAGCGACAAAGCAAAATAATAATAATAATAGATTTTACTCATTTTCTATATCCACAATTGTCACACATACAGAAGTCAGACATAACCATTTTGGGAGTGAGAAGAGATTAAGTTGTTATTAAGTCTTAATTAAAGAAAGTTATTAAGACTTAATTAAAGAAAGACATGCATATAAGATAATGCAATGATTGTGATTGTTCAAGTTAGCTGCATTTGATCTAATGCTATGATTGTGATTATTCAAGTTAGCTGCATTTGATATTGGTTATTCTAGATTAGGTTAATTTCATTCTAAGGATACTTTTCATTGTTAAGGTCATAAAATCATGTTCTGTGAACTTTTCTTTATAACCATTTCAGCTTTGCAAATTTATGCCATAATTTATGACCTTGTGGTATAATCCAAACAAATGAGTAGGTATTTTTCCCGCAAGTTACACAGTGCTTTCAATAAATGTGTCTTGGGCAATCGCATGTTTACCAAATGGCGTCCTAGCTTCGTCTCTTTAATGTATATCAACTGACTGTTATATTTCTCTCTTGTGGCTCCCCTGATGATGTGATTATTACACGAAAGTGCACTTGGGAACTTATCGTGTTTCATTTTCCCCGTGGGCTCATAGGAATATCTTGATCACGCACAAGATTGTGATCCTTTCCTATATATATGGGTATGTTTGAAGGAATAGTGGTTCCAACAATGTTATATGGTTACGAGGCGTGGGCTATGGATAGAGTTGTGCGCAGGAGTGTGCTGGAAATGAGATGTTTGAGGACAATATGTGGTGTGAGGTGGTTCGATCGAGTAAGTAATGTAAGGGTAAGAGAGATGTGTGGTAATAAAAAGAGTGTGGTTGAGAGAGCAGAAGAGGGTGTTTTGAAATGGTTGGTCACATGGAGAGAATCAGTGAGGAAAGATTAACCAAGAGGATATATGTGTCAGAGGTGGAGGGAACGAGGAGAAGTGGGAGACGAAGTTGGAGGTGGAAAGATGGAGTGAAAAAGATTTTGAGTGATCGGGGCCTGAACATGCAGGAGGGTGAAAGGAGTGCAAGGAATAGAGTGAATTGGAACGATGTGGTATACCGGGGTCGACGTGCTGTCAATGGATTGAACCAGGGCGTGAAGCGTCTGGGGTAAATCATGGAAAGTTTTGCGGGGGCCTGGATGTGGAAAGGGAGCTGTGGTTTCAGTGCATTATTACATGACAGCTAGAGACTGAGTGTGAACGAATGGGGCCTTTGTTGTCTTTTCCTAGCGCTACCTCACACACATGAGGGGGGAGGGGGTTGTTATTTTGTGTGTGGCGAGGTGGCGATGGGAATGAATAAAGGCAGACTATGGATTATGTACATGTGTATATATGTATATGTCTGTGTGTGTATATATATGTATACGTTGAGATGTATAGGTATGTATATTTGCGTGTGTGGACGTGTATGTATATACGTGTATGTGGGTGGGTTGGGCCATTCTTTCGTCTGTTTCCTTGTGCTACCTCGCTAATGCGGGAGGAATATATATATTTATTTATTTATTTATTTTGCTTTGTCGCTGTATATATATATATACACAGGTTGAGTATCCTTTATCCAAAATGCCTGGGACCAGAAGTGTTTTGGATTTTGGAAATATATGCATACACATAATGAATTATGGAAAACAGGATGATATGGAAAGAATCAAGTTAGAGCTGAGACATACCTCAACATTTCGACTGTTCACCGGTCTTCCTCAGGAGATACTGATTCCCACATTCAGTAGGGCCATATTCCCCAGCATGTGATGGCTACCTGCTTGGAAGCCTTGGCATGTCGCTCTCTGATTGGATCGCTTGTCCTGCTGCCCCCACTCATTCACAGTAATCTCCACTGCCTAACATGACAAGCAGATGAAACGAGACCTTGTGTTAACGTTGTCTTTGGTATCGATTTAAGCCACTTCCAACTTTTTTTATTTGTTTGCTTAGGCCCTTGTACAGTATTCTCACCTGTCCCACTACATGGATTTGCAGTTATGAGTTCTACTCTGTTTACATCGTGCTGAGACTTTCACAATGTAAATAAAGTGGAACTTGTCACTGCAAATCCATGTAGTGGGACCAGGCGAGAATACTGCATGAGGGCCAAAAGAAACAAATAAGAAAGATTAGAAATGCCTTACATCACTACCAAAGACAACGTTAACACAAGGTCTGGTTTCATCTGCTAGTCACGTCAAGCAGTGGAGATCTCTGTGAAAGAGTGGAAGTAGCAGGACAAGCGATCTAATCAGAAAGCAACACGCCAAGGCATCTGACTGGGCGACCATCACTTGCAGGAAAATATGGTCCCACTGAATGCTAGAATCAGTATCTCCTGAGGAAGACTATTGAATGGTCGAAACTTTGAGGTATGTGTCAGCTCTAACCCATTTGTTTCCATACCATCCTGTTTTCCACATGATGGATGATAGATAATGAGATACTTGGGGATGGAACACAAGTCTAAACACAAAATCCATTTATGTTTCATATACTGCTTTTACACATAGCCTGAAGGTAATTTATGCAATAATTTTTATCATTTGGCACATGAAATAAAGTCTTTGTAACATTGAACCATCGGAAGGCTAACGTGTCACAGCCTCAGCCTTTTTAAATGTTTCCCCCAGAGTTGTCTGCCTCATTATCATTGTTTTTTGTCTTAGAAGCTGAAAATGGAGAAAAACTGGAGGAAGTGAAGTGTTTTAGATATCTGGGAGTGGATCTGTCAGCGGATGGAACCATGGAAGCGGAAGTGGATCATAGGGTGGGGGAGGGGGCGAAAATTTTGGGAGCCTTGAAAAGTGTGTGGAAGTCGAGAACATTATCCCGGAAAGCAAAAATGGGTATGTTTGAAGGAATAGTGGTTCCAACAATGTTGTATGGTTGCGAGGCGTGGGCTATGGATAGAGTTGTGCGCAGGAGGATGGATGTGCTGGAAATGAGATGTTTGAGGACAATGTGTGGTGTGAGGTGGTTTGATCGAGTAAGTAACGTAAGGGTAAGAGAGATGTGTGGAAATAAAAAGAGCGTGGTTGAGAGAGCAGAAGAGGGTGTTTTGAAATGGTTTGGGCACATGGAGAGAATGAGTGAGGAAAGATTGACCAAGAGGATATACGTGTCGGAGGTGGAGGGAACGAGGAGAAGAGGGAGACCAAATTGGAGGTGGAAAGATGGAGTGAAAAGGATTTTGTGTGATCGGGGCCTGAACTTGCAGGAGGGTGAAAGGAGGGCAAGAAATAGAGCGAATTGGAGTGATGTGGTATACAGGGGTTGACGTGCTGTCAGTGGATTGAATCAAGGCATGTGAAGCGTCCGGGGTAAACCATGGAAAGCTGTGTAGGTATCTATATTTGCGTGTGTGGACGTGTGTATGTACATGTGTATGGGGGGGGGTTGGGCCATTTCTTTCGTCTGTTTCCTTGCGCTACCTCGCAAACGCGGGAGACAGCGACAAAGTATAAAAAAAAAAAAAAAAAAAAAATTACTTGTTCTGTTATGATTGCATGCTGCTCTAGTCCTTCAATAAGTCCTTCATAAATTTTTACCATGTCATCTATAGTCACTTTTTCTGCTGTGTTTACGAAGTCATCCTTAATGTCTCTTATCACGATCACCTTACCTTTATTCAGAAACATTTGAGCTATTTCACTATCGGTCAGTGAATGAACAACTGGAATCTCATTATCTGCAGGCCTTTTTGACATTTTCAACAGTATCTTTGTACCACAGAGCAGAAAAACATAGAGTAATGTACGTAGGTTGGGGGTTGACAATGGCTAGTAACAAACTGGCGCTAACAGAGCATCAGAGTCCAGCATGGGCAAGTGAGGTCAGATTTGGAATTTTCCATTTATAACATCAAGTCACTGCTCAAAAGTTTCAGATTTTGGAGCATTTTGGATTTTTGGATTAGGGATGCTCAACCTGTAAATAAAATATGCAAAATGAAAGTATAATACTGCTTAGATTTGCCAGCTATATTTTAGTAGTTTAATCATATAGTTTTATCTTCTTACAGACTCTCAAGTTTACTAAGGAACTTGGCCGTTTCACAGGATTACGAGTGGCAGTAATACTGGGTGGAGATAGCATTGAGGGACAGTTTGCAGCATTACATGAAAATCCAGATATCATCATTGGAACTCCAGGAAGGTAACTTGATAATTTCTTTAGTTTTATTGGATTATATCATTATGATCCTAATTGATTTCATTGTTTTTAGACATTCAGGCTTCATGTGTATTAAACCAGCCCAAGAGATGACAGTTTGAAAATCAGTTTCATATGTCAGAAATTAAGCCACATTTGTGACATTAAACCTTCACACCATCATTCGAATTCAAGGCTGATGTTTGATTCTACATCTTATCCCTGGAAGTCTCAAACAACCTAACAACCAGTTGAAAATAATATTACACATGGCAGTCACTCATAAATCATCAGTGAAAACTGCAACAACTAATGTACAGTAGTCAGTTTTATAGTTAAAAAAAATTCTTGTATTATTGTTTATATTTGCAATGATACTCTCAAAACCTTCCACAAAGCATCTCTGTCAACCCTATCATACACCCTCTCCAGATCCATAAATGCCTCATACAAATCCATCTGTTTTTCTAAGTATTTCTCACATACATTCTTCAAAGCAAATACCTGATCCACACATCCTCTACCACTTCTGAAACCACAGTGCTCTTCCCCAATCTGATGCTCTGTACATGCCTTCACCCTCTTAATCAATACACTCCCATATAATTTCCCAGGAATACTCAACAGACTTATGCCTCTGTAATTTGAACACTCACTTTTATACCCTTTGCCTTTGTACATTGGCCCTATGCATGCATTCCGCCACTCCTCAGGCACTTCACCATGATCCATACACACATTGAATATCCTTACCAACCAATCAACAACACAGTCACCCCCTTTTTGTATAGATTTCACTGCAGTGCTGTCCAAACCCACTGCCTTGCTGGCTTTCATCTTCTGCAAAGCTTTTATTATCTCTTCTCTGTTCACCAAACCCTTCTTCCTAACCCTCTCACTTCGCACACCAACCTGACCAAAAACCCCTATATCTGCCACTCTATCATCAAACACATTCAACAGACCTTCAAAAAATTCACTTCATCTCCTTCTCACTTCATCACTACTTGTGAAAATTTTTTCCAAGGATGTAAGGCACGTATACAAGTAGGAAGAGGAAAGTGGTTGGTTCCCAATGAATGTTGGTTTGCAGCAAGGGTTTGAAGTGTCTCCATGGTTTAATTTGTTTATGGATGGAGTGGTTAGGCAGGTGAATGCAAGAGTTTTGGAGAGAGGGGCAAGTATGCAGTCTGTCATAGATGAGGGCCTGGGAAGTGAGTCAGTTGTTGTTCACTGATGATACAGCTCTGGTGGCTGATCTGGGTGAGAAACTGCAGAAGTTAGTGACTGTGTTTGGTATAGTGTGTGAAAGAAGAAAGTTGAGAGTAAATGTGAATAAGAGCAAGGTTATTAGGTTCAGTAGGGTTGAGGGACAAGTTAATTGGGAGGTAAGTTTGAATGGAGAAAAAATGGAGGAAGTGAAGTGTTTTGGATATCTGGGAGTGGACTTAGCAGCAGATGGAACCATGGAAGCAGAAGTGAGTCACAGAGTTGGGGAGGGAGCAAAGGTTCTGGGAGCAGTGAATAATGTGTGGAAGGCAAGAACGTTATCTCGGAAAGCAAAAATGGGTGTGTTTGAAGGAACAGTGGTTCTAACAATGTTGTATTTTTGCAAGGCATGGGCTATAGATAGGGTTGTTTGGAGGAGGGTGGATGTGTTGGAAATGAAATGTTTGAGGACAGTATGTGGTGTGAGGTGGTTTGATCGAGTAAGTAATGAAAGGGTAAGAGAGATGTGTGGTAATAAAAAGAGTGTGGTTGAAAGAGCAGAGGAGGGTGTGTTGAAATGGTTTGGACACATGGAGAGAATGAGTGAGGAAAGATTGACGAAGAGGATATACGTGTCAGAGGTAGAGGGAATGAGAAGTGGGAGATTGATTGGAGGTGGAAGGATGGAGTGGAAAAGATTTTGAGCAATTGGGGCCTGACCATACAGGAGGGTGAAAGGCATGCAAGGAATAGAGTGAATTGGAATGATGTAGTATACGAGGGTCATTGTGCTGTCAGTTGAACCAGGGCATGTAAAACATCTGGGGTAAACCATGGGAAGGTCTGTGGGGCCTGGATGTGGAAAGGGAGCTGTGGTTTCAGTGCATTACACATGACAGCTAGAGACTGAGTGTGAACGAATGTGGCCTTTTTTGTCTTTTCCTGGCGCTGCTTCATTAGAGAGAGAGAGGGGGGGGGGGGGGATGCTATTTCATGGGTGGCAATGAGAATGGATGAAGGCACCAAGTATGGATATGTATATGTATGTGCATGTCTGTGTAGGTATATGTATGTATATGTTGAAATGTATATGTGCATGTGTGGGTGTTTATGTATATACATGAGTGTGTTGGTGGGTTGGGCCATTCCTTGTCTGTTTCCTTGCACTACCTCGCTAATGCAGGAGACAGCAGTTAAGTATAATAAATTAAATAATAAATAAATGAAATATATATTTGCAATGAAAGAAAGGTAATTTATTAATGGAAATGTTCTTTGCAAATCATAAGTTTTTTTTTTTTTTTTTTTTTTTATACTTTGTCGCTGTCTCCCGCGTTTGCGAGGTAGCGCAAGGAAACAGACGAAAGAAATGGCCCAACCCCCCCCCCCATACACATGTACATACATACGTCCACACACGCAATATACATACCTACACAGCTTTCCATGGTTTACCCCGGACGCTTCACATGCCTTGATTCAATCCACTGACAGCACGTCAACCCCTGTATACCACATCGCTCCAATTCACTCTATTCCTTGCCCTCCTTTCACCCTCCTGCATGTTCAGGCCCCGATCACACAAAATCCTTTTCACTCCATCTTTCCACCTCCAATTTGGTCTCCCTCTTCTCCTCGTTCCCTCCACCTCCGACACATATATCCTCTTGGTCAATCTTTCCTCACTCATTCTCTCCATGTGCCCAAACCACTTCAAAACACCCTCTTCTGCTCTCTCAACCACGCTCTTTTTATTTCCACACATCCCTCTTACCCTTACGTTACTTACTCGATCAAACCACCTCACACCACACATTGTCCTCAAACATCTCATTTCCAGCACATCCATCCTCCTGCGCACAACTCTATCCATAGCCCACGCCTCGCAACCATACAACATTGTTGGAACCACTATTCCTTCAAACATACCCATTTTTGCTTTCCGGGATAATGTTCTCGACTTCCACACATTTTTCAAGGCTCCCAAAATTTTCGCCCCCTCCCCCACCCTATGATCCACTTCCGCTTCCATGGTTCCATCCGCTGACAGATCCACTCCCAGATATCTAAAACACTTCACTTCCTCCAGCCTCTCACCATTCAAACTCACCTCCCAATTGACTTGACCCTCAACCCTACTGTACCTAATAACCTTGCTCTTATTGACATTTACTCTTAACTTTCTTCTTCCACACACTTTACCAAACTCCGTCACCAGCTTCTGCAGTTTCTCACATGAATCCGCCACCAGCGCTGTATCATCAGCGAACAACAACTGACTCACTTCCCAAGCTCTCTCATCCCCAACAGACTTCATACTTGCCCCTCTTTCCAAAACTCTTGCATTTACCTCCCTAACAACCCCATCCATAAACAAATTAAACAACCATGGAGACATCACACACCCCTGCCGCAAACCTACATTCACTGAGAACCAATCACTTTCCTCTCTTCCTACACGTACACATGCCTTACATCCTCGATAAAAACTTTTCACTGCTTCTAACAACTTGCCTCCCACACCATATATTCTTAATACCTTCCACAGAGCATCTCTATCAACTCTATCATATGCCTTCTCCAGATCCATAAATGCTACATACAAATCCATTTGCTTTTCTAAGTATTTCTCACATACATTCTTCAAAGCAAACACCTGATCCACACATCCTCTACCACTTCTGAAACCACACTGCTCTTCCCCAATCTGATGCTCTGTACATGCCTTCACCCTCTCAATCAATACCCTCCCATATAATCATAAGTAGATATGTAAATAATGCAAATAGAATATTAGAGGAAAGATTGACAAAGAGGATATATGTGTCAGAGGTTGAGAGAGTAAGGAGAAGCAGGAGACCAAATTGGAGCTAGAAGGACGGAGTGAAAAGATTTTGAGCGATCAGGCCTGAACATAAAGGAGGGTGAGAGGTATGCAAGGAATAGAGTGAATTGGAACGTTGTGGTATACCACGGTTGACTTGCTGTCAGTGGACTGAACCAGGGCATGTGAAATATCTGGAGTAAACCATGGAAAGGTCTGTGGAGCTCTGGTTTCATTTCATTACACATGACAGCTAGAGACTGAGTGTGAACAAATGTGGCTTTTTTGTCCGTTTTCCTGGTGCTACCTTGCTGAAGTAGGGGGTAGTGATGCTGTTTCCTGTGGGGTGGCATAGAGCCAGGAATGGATGAAGGCATGCAAGTATGAATATGTACATGTGAAGCGTCTGGGGTAAACCATGGAAAGCTGTGTAGGTATGTATATTTGCGTGTGTGGACGTGTGTATGTACATGTGTATGGGGGGGGGGGGTTGGGCCATTTCTTTCGTCTGTTTCCTTGCGCTACCTCGCAAACGCGGGAGACAGCGACAAAGTATCAAAAAAAAAAAAAAAAAAAAATGTATATGTATGTGTATATGTTGATATGTATATGTATGTATATATGTGTGTATTGATTAAGAGGGTGAAAGCATGTACAGACCATCAGATTGGGGAAGAGCAGGGTGGTTTCAGAAGTGGTAGAGGATGTGTGGATCAGGTGTTTGCTTTGAAGAATGTATGTGAGAAATACTTAGAAAAGCAAATGGATTTGTATGTAGCATTTATGGATCTGGAGAAGGCATATGATAGAGTTGATAGAGATGCTCTGTGGAAGGTATTAAGAATATATGGTGTGGGAGGCAAGTTGTTAGAAGCAGTGAAAAGTTTTTATCGAGGATGTAAGGCATGTGTACAAGTAGGAAGAGAAGAAAGTGATTGGTTCTCAGTGAATGTAGGTTTGCGGCAGGGGTGCATGATGTCTCCATGGTTGTTTAATTTGTTTATGGATGGGGTTGTTTGGGAGATGAATTCAAGAGTTTTGGAAAGAGGGGCAAGAATGCAGTCTGTTGTGGGTGAGAGAGCTTGGGAAGTGAGTCAGTTGTTGTTCGCTGATGACACAGTGCTGGTGGCTGATTCGGGTGAGAAACTGCAGAAGCTGGTGACTGAGTTTGGTAAAGTGTTTGAAAGAAGAAAACTGAGAGTAAAAGTGAATAAGAGCAAGGTTATTAGGTACAGTAGGGTTGAGGGACAAGGCAAGTGGGAGGTAAGTTTGAATGGAGAAAAACTGGAGGAAATGAAGTGTTTTAGATATCTTGGAGTGGATTTGGCAGCGGAAGAAACCATGGAAGCGGAAGTGAATCATAGGGTAGGGGAGGGGGCGAAAGTTCTGGGAGCTTTGAAAAATGTATGGAAGTCAAGAGCGTTATCTCGGAAAGCAAAAATGTGTGTTTGAAGGAATAGTGGTTCCAACAATGTTATATGGTTGCGAGGCGTGGGCTATAGATAGAGTTGTGCGGAGGAGGGTGGATGTGCTGGAAATTAGATGTTTGAGGACAATATGTGGTGTGAGATGGTTTGATCAGGTAAGTAATGAAAGGGTAAGAGAGATGTGTGGTAATAAAAAGAGTGTGGTTGAGAGAGCAGAAGAGGGTGTTTTGAAATGGTTTGGTCACATGGAGAGAATGAGTGAGGAAAGATTGACAAAGAGGATATATATGTCAAAGGTGGAGGGAACGAGGAGAAGTGGGAGACCAAATTGGAGGTGGAAAGATGGAGTGAAAAAAATTCTGAGCGATCAGGGCCTGAACATGCAGGAGGGTAAAAGGTGTTCAATGAATAGAGTGAATTGGAATGATGTGGTATACCGGGGTCGACGTGCTGTCAATGGATTGAACCAGGGCATGTGAAGCGTCTGGGGTAAACCATGGAAAGTTTTGTGGGGCCTGGATGTGGAAAGGGAGCTTTGGTTTCGGTGCATTATACATGACAGCTAGAGACTGAGTGTGAATGAATATGGCCTTTGTTGTCTTTTCCAGGTGCTACCTCGTGCACATGCAGGGGGGAGGGTGGTTGTCATTTCATGTGTGGCGGGGTGGCGACGGGAATGAATAAGGGCAGACAGTATGAATTATGTACATGTGTATATATGTATATGTCTGTGTGTGTGTGTATATATGTATACTTTGAAATGTATAGGTATGCATATGTGCGTATGGACGTGTATGTATATACATGTGTATGTGGGTGGGTTGGGCCATTCTTTCGTCTGTTTCCTTGCGCTACCTCTCTAATGCAGGAGATAGCGACAAAGTATAATAAGTAAATACAATAAATATATATATATCTCTGTGTGTGTATGAGTGGATGTGCCATTCTTCATCCGTTTTCTGGCACTACCTTGCTGATGTTAGAAATGGTGATCAGGTATAATAATAATGATAATGATTATAAAAATTGATTAATTATGTAATAGGATGTGTTGTCATATCTCGTGTAAGAATAAAATGTCATATGTTTAGGTGTATGTTGAACAAAATCGCACTTAGAGAAATCCTAATCATTGTAAACTTTCATAAATAAGGATCGTCCATGCTGCCATCCAAGGCCCACCCATCTAGACAAACACCCCTGCACACCAGTATGATAAAAAGAAAGTTTACTGCTTTTTTGGGTATTTTACTTAAAGTGATGTAGAGGAATCTTTTAAGGAGTTTAATTTTTGGAAGGACAATTAACTTTTCAGAAAGCTTATACATCGAAAGGAGTAAATTGGCTTCCTTCATGGGGCCAGTAGTTTTTTCTTCCCAAGTGTCCAGCAACAATTTACATATGCAAACTTGGCCTTTCAACCTTGGGAGACTCTTTTAAGGCTGGTTTTATTTGAACTTTTTTAAGAATGAGAAATTTGATCACAAGAAACCTTATACCTGTCGTATGGCAAAAATAGCAACAAGATTAGAAATTGTATTCTATTTCAGCATTAAAATATGCATGTTATATATAATATCTATTCTAAATGTAGTTCTTGAGGGGATCTGGATGAATGCCATTAGCCTATAATCAACAGCTTATCATTGTGGACTTGAAAAGTCTCGGATTCATTAACATTTTATTGTATTTTCAGTAGAGATAGTTTATGTAACCAACTGAGAGGCAAACTTGCAAAGATGTAGTTGTGATTAAAGCTGTCTCTGAGGAATGAAATAACTTTTTTTTTTCAGATTAGTTCATGTCTGTGTTGAAATGAGCTTGAAACTTCAGAGCGTTGAGTATGTAGTTTTTGATGAGGCTGACCGACTTTTTGAACTGGGATTTACGGAGCAGCTCACAGACATTCTCAAGCGACTTTCAGAAGTTCGACAGACACTCCTGTTTTCAGCAACTCTCCCAAAGATGCTGATTGAGTTTACTAAAGCTGGTTTGACCGATCCTGTTCTTATTAGGTAATTGACCCACAACTTTTGAAAGTTAAAATTCTGTGTAATATATTAACAGTAAATCTTGGAATTATGCATATATAAGAAACTGTATAAGTAGAGCCTTATTGGCTGTGACAGCACTTTTTTCATTCTTGACATTCAGTGAAGATCCTCCTTCTTCCTTGTGAATATGACTTTTTAAAAACATATCCTTTTCCTTTTATAACTAATTCATGCCTTGGATCTGGCAATTACTTGTGGTTTCTTGGAATTTGCACATGCATTTTACCATGTTTTGAGTAATGCTTCTTGCATTTGCATGACTGTTTAATGTTTGATTCAGTTTGGTCATGTGAAACAGTATTTTCAACTTGAGCTATTCATTTAACCACTTCACTCCTGTAGATATTGATTTACATGAGGCAAGCAACTTCTCTAGATCTAAAAATACGAAGGGAAGATTGACATGGATTTTCAGAGATTCACAAGTATTACACTACCAAAGCAAGTTTAAAGTCAAGATAATTTTTCTTTAATGTATGTGTAAAGTGTGCACTGTATGAAATATAGATGATATAAAAAGTATTGTGTTGTATTTCTTTTGATCTTTAATGTAACTTTCTGTCATGTATGAAGACCTTATGTGTGTGGTTCTGTTTTTTTTTCATTTCCCTTATGAATATTCAGGTATTTTCCAAGATGCCATGTACATTTTATGTGTCAGAATGATGATAAACAATTATTTTATTCTTATAGATTGGATGTAGAAAATGTACTCTCGGAGAATTTAAAAATGGCTTTCTTCAAGTGTAACACAGAAGATAAACTGGCTTTATTATTCCATGTTCTGCAGCACATAATCAGTTATAAACAGCAAACTCTGATATTTGCTGCCACAAGACATCATGTTGATTATTTACACATGGTAAGTTCCCTTAGATGTGGAATACTGATTACCTGTTGGTGACTGAAAAATTTGAAGCTAAATATGTAGTGCAGGGCATATGACCTTTAACAGTGAGGCTTTGTTTTGAGTTTCTTCAGTAATTTTGTTTAAATATGTACATCCCTAATACAAAAATATGAAATGCTCCAAAATCCGAAAAGTTATGAACGGGGACATGAAATTGCAAGAGGAAAATTTCACACCTAAAATTTTTTTCATTGTATTAATGGTATTTCATATTTTTGTCTACTGTTAAGTACTTATGTTTGAACAAGGGCAAGAAAATGATTGCTTATCAGTAGCATATGCATTCAGAGCTAGAAATAAAGGTGATGCCAAACAACCACAGATTGTCCACATAGGCAGCTGAGGTTGTGACACCTTAGCTTTCTGATGGTACAGTGTTACACAGACTTTGTTTCTTGCACAAAGTTATTACAGATATTGTATATAAGTTACCTTCAGACCATGTATATAAGGTGTATTTTTTCATACATATTAGCCACTTCCCGGTTAGCGAGGTAGCATAAGAACAGAGGACTGAGCCTTAAAGGGAATATCCTCTCTTGGATTTCCAGCCCCTGCTCCCTCCCCTTTTATGACATGCAGGGAATACGTGGGAAGTATTCTTTCTCCCCTTCCCCAGGGATAAATATATGGTATATATGAAACATAATAGATTTCATGTTTAGACTTGGGTCCCATCCCAAGATATCTCATTATGTATTCCAAAATCTGAAAAAAATCCAAAATACAAAACACTTCTAGTGCCAGGCATTTCGAATAAGGGATACTGAACCTGTATAATCAAAAACGCACTCCACTCTAAGTGTATCACACTGAAAAAATGTATTCTCATTTCTGAGCTATTTAACCCATTTTTCCATCATAGTTTTATCCCTGGGGTTAGGGGAGAAAGAATACTTCCCACGTATTCCCTGCGTGTCGTAGAAGGCGACTAAAAGGGGAGGGAGCGGATGGCTGGAAATCCTCCCCTCTCTTTTTTTTTTTTTTTTTTTTTTTTTTTTTTTTTTCCAAAAGAAGGAACAGAGAAGGGGGCCAGGTGAGGATGTTCCCTCAAAGGCCCAGTCCTCTGTTCTTAACGCTACCTCGCCAACGCGGGAAATGGCGAATAGTTTGAAAAAAAAAAAAAAAAAAAGTTTTAATCAAGAACCAAAACTCCCAGGTTTCTGTCATCAAACATAGCTCACACACACCCTGAACATTCCTGAATCATTTAATCACATCCCCTTCATTTAGTTTCTGTCTGGGCCAAAAGATGCAGGTTTCAATCGTTACATAGCTTTTAACTATTCCTTCTTTGCATCCACACATTCAGTTTTTATCGAGGATGTAAGGCACGTGTACGTGTAGGAAGAGAGGAAAGTGATTGGTTTTCAGTGAATGTAGGTTTGCGGCAGGGGTGTGTGATGTCTCCATGTTTGTTTAATTTGTTTATGGATGGGGTTGTTAGGGAGGTGAATGCAAGAGTTTTGGAAAGAGGGGCAAGTATGAAGTCTGTTGGGGATGAGAGAGCTTGGGAAGTGAGTCAGTTGTTGTTCGCTGATGATACAGTGCTGGTGGCTGATTCATGTGAGAAACTGCAGAAGCTGGTGACTGAGTTTGGTAAAGTGTGTGAAAGAAGAAAGTTAAGAGTAAATGTGAATAAGAGCAAGGTTATTAGGTACAGTAGGGTTGAGGGTCAAGTCAATTGGGAGGTGAGTTTGAATGGAGAAAAACTGGAGGAAGTGAAGTGTTTTAGATATCTGGGAGTGGATCTGGCAGCGGATGGAAACATGGAAGTGGAAGTGGATCATAGGGTGGGGGAGGGGGCGAAAATTCTGGGAGCCTTGAAGAATGTGTGGAAGTCGAGAACATTATCTCGGAAAGCAAAAATGGGTATGTTTGAAGGAATAGTGGTTCCAACAATGTTGTATGGTTGCGAGGCATGGACTATGGATAGAGTTGTGCGCAGGAGGATGGATGTGCTGGAAATGAGATATTTGAGGACAATGTGTGGTGTGAGGTGGTTTGATCGAGTAAGTAACGTAAGGGTAAGAGAGATGTGTGTAAATAAAAAGAGCGTGGTTGAGAGAGCAGAAGAGGGTGTTTTGAAATGGTTTGGTCACATGGAGAGAATGAGTGAGGAAAGATTGACCAAGAGGATATATGTGTCGGAGGTGGAGGGAACGAGGAGAAGAGGGAGACCAAATTGGAGGTGGAAAGATGGAGTGAAAAAGATTTTGTGTGATCGGGGCCTGAACATGCAGGAGGGCGAAAGGAGGGCAAGGAATAGAGTGAATTGGATCGATGTGGTATACCGGGGTTGACGTGCTGACAGTGGATTGAATCAAGGCATGTGTATGGGGGTGGGTTGGGCCATTTCTTTCGTCTGTTTCCTTGCGCTACCTCGCAAACGCGGGAGACAGCGACAAAAAGAAGGAACAGAGAATTGGGCCAGGTGAGGGTATTCCCTCAAGGCCCAGTCCTCTGTTCTTAACGCTACCTCGCTAATGCGGGAAATGGCGAATAGTTTGAAAGAAAAGAAAAAGAAATATATATATATATTTTTTTTTTGTTTTGTCGCTGTCTCCCGCGTTTGCGAGGTAGCGCAAGGAAACAGACGAAAGAAATGGCCCAACCCACCCCCATACACATGTATATACATACGTCCACACACGCAAATATGCATACCTACACAACTTTCCATGGTTTACCCCAGACGCTTCACATGCCCTGATTCAATCCACTGACAGCACGTCAACCCCGGTATACCACATCGATCCAATTCACTCTATTCCTTGCCCTCCTTTCACCCTCCTGCATGTTCAGGCCCCGATCACAAAAAATCTTTTTCACTCCATCTTTCCACCTCCAATTTGGTCTCCCACTTCTCCTGGTTCCCTCCACTTCCGACACATATATCCTCTTGGTCAATCTTTCCTCACTCATTCTCTCCATGTGCCCAACCATTTCAAAACACCCTCTTCTGCTCTCTCAACCACGCTCTTTTTATTTCCACACATCTCTCTTACCCATACGTTACTTACTCGATCAAACCACCTCACACCACACATTGTCCTCAAACACCTCATTTCCAGCACATCCATCCTCCTGCACACAACTCTATCCATAGCCCATGCCTCGCAACCGTACAACATTGTTGGAACCACTATTCCTTCAAACATACCCATTTTTGCTTTCCGAGATAATGTTCTCGACTTCCACACATTCTTCAAGGCTCCCAGGATTTTCGCCCCCTCCCCCACCCTATGATCCATTTCCGCTTCCATGGTTCCATCCGCTGCCAGATCCACTCCCAGATATCTAAAACACTTTACTTCCTCCAGTTTTTCTCCATTCAAACTTACCTCCCAATTGACTTGACCCTCAACCCTACTGTACCTAATTACCTTGCTCTTATTCACATTTACTCTAAACTTTCTTCTTTCACACACTTTACCAAACTCAGTCACCAGCTTCTGCAGTTTCTCACATGAATCAGCCACCAGCGCTGTATCATCAGCGAACAACAACTGACTCACTTCCCAAGCTCTCTCATCCCCAACAGACTTCATACTTGCCCCTCTTTCCAAAACTCTTGCATTCACATCCCTAACAACCCCATCCATAAACAAATTAAACAACCATGGAGACATCACACACCCCTGCCGCAAACCTGCATTCACTGAGAACCAATCACTTTCCTCTCTTCCTACACGTACACATGCCTTACATCCTCGATAAAAACTTTTCAGTGCTCCTAACAACTTGCCTCCCACACCATATATTCTTAATACCTTCCACAGAGCATCTCTATCAACTCTATCATATGCCTTCTCCAGATCCGTAAATGCTACATACAAATCCATTTGCTTTTCTAAGTATTTCTCACATACATTCTTCAAAGCAAACACCTGGTCCACACATCCTCTACCACTTCTGAAACCACACTGCTCTTCCCCAATCTGATGCTCATATATATATATATATATATATATATATATATATATATATATATATATATATATATATATATTTCTCAACATATTTCTTTGATGTCTTAAAAGGTAAATAATGGGAGCAGGTGCAGGGGCCTGGAAACTTTTCCCTCCCTGTATTTCAGTTTCTAAAAAATGGAATGTAAGAAGGAACTAGGGAGTGCTGTCTTTTGTTATATTATTATTATTGTTTATTATTATTATTATTATTATTATTATTATTATTATTATTATATCCCTGGGGATAGGGGTTTAAGAATACTTCCCACGTATTCCCTGTGTGTCGTAGAAGGCGACTAAAAGGGGAGGGAGCGGGGGGCTGGGATTCCTCCCCTCTCGTTTTTTTTTTAAATTTTCCAAAAGAAGGAACAGAGGGGGGCCAGGTGAGGATATTCCAAAAAGGCCCAGTCCTCTGTTCTTAGCGCTACCTCGCTAATGCGGGAAATGGCGAATAGTTTAAAAAAAAAAAAAAATATATATATATATATATATATATATATCCTGTATACCACATCGCTCCAATTCACTCTATTCCTTGCCCTCCTTTCACCCTCCTGCATGTTCAGGCCCCGATCACACAAAATCTTTTTCACTCCATCTTTCCACCTCCAATTTGGTCTCCCTCTTCTCCTCGTTCCCTCCACCTCCGACACATATATCCTCTTGGTCAATCTTTCCTCACTCATTCTCTCCATGTGCCCAAACCATTTCAAAACACCCTCTTCTGCTCTCTCAACCACGCTCTTTTTATTTCCACACATCTCTCTTACCCATACGTTACTTACTCGATCAAACCACCTCACACCACACATTGTCCTCAAACATCTCATTTCCAGCACATCCATCCTCCTGCGCACAACTCTATCCATAGCCCACGCCTCGCAACCATACAACATTGTTGGAACCACTATTCCTTCAAACATACCCATTTTTGCTTTCCGAGATAATGTTCTCGACTTCCACACATTTTTCAAGGCTCCCAAAATTTTCGCCCCCTCCCCCACCCTATGATCCACTTCCGCTTCCATGGTTCCATCCGCTGACAGATCCACTCCCAGATATCTAAAACACTTCACTTCCTCCAGTTTTTCTCCATTCAAACTCACCTCCCAATTGACTTGACCCTCAACCCTACTGTACCTAATAACCTTGCTCTTATTCACATTTACTCTTAACTTTCTTCAGCTTTCTTCTGCTGTCAGTGGATTGAATCAAGGCATGTGAAGCGTCTGGGGTAAACCATGGAAAGCTGTGTAGGTATGTATATTTGCGTGTGTGGACGTGTGTATGTACATGTGTATGGGGGGGGGGGGGGCATTTCTTTCGTCTGTTTCCTTGCGCTACCTCGCAAACGCGGGAGACAGCGACAAAGCATAAAAAAAAAAAAAAAAAAAAAAAAAATATATATATATATATATATATATATTTCTTTTTTCTTTTAAACTATTTGCCATTTCCCGCGTTAGCGAGGTAGCGTTAAGAACAGAGGACTGGGCCTTTTTTGGAATATCCTCACCTGGCCCCCTCTGTTCCTTCTTTTGGAAAATAGAAAAAAAATGAGAGGGGAGGATTTCCAGCCCCCCGCTCCCTCCCCTTTTAGTCGCCTTCTACGACACGCAGGGAATACGTGGGAAGTATTCTTAATCCCCTATCCCCAGGGGATATATATATATATATATATATATATATATATATATATATATATATAGAAGACAAGTGAGAATAGGCTGACTTAGAGGGTATACTTGTCAGAAGTGGAGGGAAGAAGAAGTGGGGAAGGCGAGGAGGTGGAAGTATGGGGTGAAAAGTTTTGTTTGCTCAGGCCCTAAAAATCAAGGCGTTGTTAAACTTGCATGGGATAGCGCAAAGTGGAGCAATATGGTTAGCAGGGCATGACATGTTGTCAGTATGTGGAGCCAGGGCATATGAAGCAGCTGGGGAAACCATGGAAAGGTCTATCTGGCTTGACTTTGCTTAACGAGCTCTGGTTTTGATGCATTATACGTGATAGCTAGAGAGTGAATGTTTTGATACTACCTTCTTAAGTGGGAACAGCAAAAACTCATGAAAGAAAAAATAATGAAAATTATATCATCAAATTTTAGGGAGAATAAAAATACGTTTTGGAAGGAGGTAAATAAAGTGTGTAAGACAAGAGAACAAATGGAAACATCGGTGAAGGGAGGTAATGGGGAGGTAATAACAAGTAGTGGTGAAGTAAGGAGATGGATTGAGTATTTTTAGTTTGTTGAATGTGTTTGATGATAGTGTGGAAGATATAGGGTGTTTTGGTCGAGGTGGTGTGCGAAGTGAGAGGGTCAGGGAGAATGTTTTGGGTAGTGAAAGCTTTGTGGAAAACGAAAGCCAGTAAGGCAGTGGGTTTGGATGGTATTGCAGTGGAATTTATCAAAAAAGGGGTGACTTTGTTGTTGATTGGTTGGTAAGGATATTCAATGTATGTATGGTTCATAGTGAAGTACCTGAGGATTGGCAGAATTAATGCATAGTGCCTTTGTACAAAGGCAAAGGGGATAAAGGTGAGTTTTCAAATTACGGGGGTATAAATTTGTTGAGTAATTCTGGGAAATTATATGGGAAGGTGTTGATTGAGAGGATAAAGGCATGTACAGAGCATCAGATTGGGGAAGAGCAGTGTGGTGTCAAAGGTGGTAGAGGATGTGTGGATCAGGTGTTTCCTTTGAAGAATGTATGAGAGAAATACTTATAAAAACAAAGCTGCTAACACACTCACTCAGCTGCCCCCAAAACACTTGCCTCTCATGATCTTTCTTCTTATGACCAGGTTCATAGGCACCAATAATCACCCATCTCTCTCCATCCACTTTCAGTTTTACCCATGTCAATCTAGAGTTTACTTTCTTACACTCTATCACATACTCCTTCCTTTGCTCTTGTCCTCACACCAACCCCTGCCTTTACTCCCAAGACATTCCCAAACCACTCTTCCCCGTACCCATGAGCTTTGTTTCCCTCTGAGCCAAAACCTCCAGGTTCCTTTCCTCAGACATAATACCTATCTCTTTTTTCTCATCTTGGTTACATCCACACACATTTAGACACCCCAATCTGAGCCTTTGAGGAGAATGAGCAATCCCAGCATGACTCCTTCTGTTTCCCCTTTTAGAAACTTAAATACAAGGAGGGGGGTTTCAGTCCCCTGCTCCCGCCCCCTGTAGTTGCCTTTGACGACAGACAGGGATTCATGGGAAGTATTCTTTCTCCCCTATCCCTAGGGATAGTAATAAAGTAATAGTAATATATTGATATTAAAAATATTGATACATGTAGTAATAATGATATTGATAAAACACTTCAGAGAAACCTCTAAAGCTATGACTGAGTTTGGGAGTGTGTGTGAAAGAAGAATGATCCGAGTAATGAGGTAGAAGAGGGGGATGAGACAGTATGGTTTGAGAGTAAGTTTTAATGAGAAAGACTTAGCAGAACTGGAGTGCTTTAGGTACCTAAGAATGGATGTGGCAGTGGATGGATTTATGAGGGTTGAAGTGAGTCAAAGGATGGGTAAGGGGGCTAAGGCCCTGGGCACATTATGGAGCATCTTTTAGGGCTAAGATGCATATGCTTGGAGGTAGTTCTGGAAGTTCTGAGGATGGTAGTTTTGGGGCCGTGAATACAAAAGAAAGAGGATGGATTGTGTTGGAAATGAAATGCTTGAGGACAGTATGTGATGTCAGGCATGTTCATTGTACAAGGAATCACAGTTGAAGAGACATGTAGTAATATGTGCAGTCTGATTGAGAGACCTAACCAGATTGAACTGAAATTGTTCACATATATTGGAGAGGATAAATAAGAAAGATTTACAAAAAGCATCTCTCAGAAGTGGTGGGAGGAAGGGAAAACTGGATACCAAGAAGATGGAAAAATGATGTAAAGGAGTCTTTTGGGGTAATGGGGCCCAAACATCTTGGAAAGTAACAGGCATACATAGGATAAAATTAATTGGATCAATGTAACATGTGGAGAATGATTTGCTGTCATTAGATTGAAGTAATATATAATATATAGGGAATATGAAGCAGCTAATGGTTGCGGTTGTGTATGGTAGTCTTTCAGTACATTAAACACGACAGTAAGAGAGTGGATATGTTAAATGGCTGTTGCTCATTGTTACCGATGTTTTGTTACTAAGATGGAAGTAGTAGTTGGGCATAAATAAATAGGTAGGTAATAATGATATAAAGCATGGGCTATAGATAAGGTTGTGCAAAGGAGGGTGGATGTGTTGAAAATGAAATGTTTGAGGACAATATGTGGTGTGAGGTGGTTTGATCGAGTAAGTAATGAAAGGATAAGAGATGTGTGGTAATAAAAAGAGTGTGGTTGAGAGAGCAGAAGAGGGTGTGTTGAAATGGTCTGGTTACATGGAGAGTAAGTAAGGAAAGACTGACAAAGCAGATGCATGTGTCAGAGGTAGAGGGAATGAGGAAAAGCAGTCCAAATTGGAGGTGGAAGGATGGAATGAAAAAGATTTTGAGCGATCGGGGCCTTAACACACAAGAGGGTGAAAGGTGTGCAAGGAATAGAGTGAACTGGAACAATTTGGTATACTGGGGTGGATGTACTATCAAAGGATTGAACCAGGGCATGTGAAGCATCTGGGGTAAACCATAGAAAGTTTTGTGGGGCCTGGATGTAGAAAGGGAGGTGTGGTTTCGGTGCATTACACATGAGAGCTAGAGGCTGAGTGTGAACGGATGTGGCCTTTTTTTGTGTTTTCCTAGCGCTACCTTGCATGGGGGGGGGTTGCTATTTCATGTGTGGCGGGGTGGCGACGGGAATGGATGAAGGCAGCAAGTATGAATATGTATACGTTGAAATGTATAGGTATGTATACAAGCATGTGTAGGTGTTTATGTATACACGTGTATGTGGGTGGGTTTGGGCCATTCTTTCATCTGTTTCCTGTGCTACCTCGCTAACGCAGGAGACGGCGATTAAGTATGATATAAAATAATAATATTAATGTAATAATGATAATAATTCTAATTGCTGCCGCACTGGAGCAGCAGTAACAACGAAGTAAGAAACATGATAATAAATATAATAATGAAATATCTTGTATTTTGTTGGCAGGCCCTAGACTTGGCAGATATTCCCAACACGTACTGTTACTCAGACTTAGACCCATCTGCCAGGAAGATAAATGTTGCCAAATTTCACACAAAAAAGGTAAAATGTTTTTGAATGTTTGTATAACATTGTCATATGATTTATGACAGAATATCATGTGAAAAGAAATTCCTGAGCAAACATTAAGGATTACCTGATCATAGAAACTCACAAAAGTAATTTCTCAGTTTTGTTATAATCCTCTCCACATACTTTTTTGTACGTCTGAAAGAAAAAAACCAAGTGATGTGTAGCAGAACCATTTTAAAGAAAATCTTAAAAGAAACTACCAATAAGTTTTATTTCTTAGGACTTTAGGGAAGATGATGATTAAGTATCTTTTGCAAGTTTTACTTCTTACTCATGTCTGCTAGTTGACTTTGTACTAAATCATAGTGATACTCTTTTTTGGTAAATTGTATTAATTGTCTGTTTTTGAAAATTTTATACAATGTGGTAATTTACCAGGTTCGATGCCTAATTGTGACGGATGTGGCTGCTCGTGGCATTGACATTCCCTTGCTAGACAATGTCATCAATTTTAACTTCCCTGGAAAACCAAAAATGTTTATTCATAGAGTTGGTAAGTGTCATTATTATTTTTCATCAGGCTTTTCCCATATTTTTAACAGTAAGGCAAGTAAACAAGGTTTAGATTCCCTTTTCTCCCTCTTTTTCTGTGATGGATTTCCTACACTGCCTTTACCTTACTTCCTCACTTGGTAGGAGGATAGGAAATAAATAGTAAAATCCAGGGAGATGGTAAATGAAGCTCACAAAATACTCATGAGGGCAGGTTTTCAGCAATGCATTAATGACTACTCAAAGATTTGTAAAAGTTATTTCAAATATCCATTTTTGTTAACGAGCCGGTGACCAACCATGTCATAATTCAAGGATGCTGTGATTCATAACTTTGGATGGAGTGACGTAATGGGCTTGAGAGTCAAGCCTGTTCTGATTCATATTTCATTCGTTACATAGATCACATATGCAAACAGCATTTGGGAGATGCATTTCACTCTTTCCCTATTTCATTCGTTACGTAAACCACATATGCAAACAGCATTTGGGAGATGCATTTCACTCTTTCCCCATTTCATATGCTCTTCCTTAACTCTTTCCCTTCGGGAGGCATCCCCCCTACACTAGAGCAGCACAGGGAATTAAATAATATAATATCACCTCAGTCCCATTTTCATGGGGCGGATCATGTTCACCCAGCCTCCACAGCGTAATGTACCTCCTTGTTTTTTACATGATCAACTGTGTTTGAGTGGAACAAGACCATCTTCACATAAAAGCACTCATTTCATTTCACTTTACACACACTATATTCATCAGCATAGACCAGAATATTGATTCATAACATCCTTATACACAAACCAGAAAATAAAGAATACAGATATTTCTTTCCAGAGTGCATGTATTATGATTTATTAGCTGAACATTATTTAATAAATCATTTACATCAAGAAATTTTCATTGGTAAGATAGATGGGAATTAATAGATGGAGTACTGAACTCTGAGTTGGTTAATATCAGGTAGAGAGAAGGGAGTGTTAAAGAAAGAAAGATGCAAGTGAATATGCTTTCACAGCAATGTTTGCATGTGATTCTACATAGATCATGTCCTTTGATTAGCATTAATTTAATATGTGTGAAGTGAATAGGAAACAGAACTAGCCATTGAAGGTATACTTTTATTGTTTCACAGGCAGAGTAGCTCGGGCTGGAAGAAGTGGTATTGCTTATTCCTTCATTGCTCCAGATGAGGCTGCATATCTCATGGATTTACATCTCTTTCTTTCAAAGACATTAAAGTAAGTCCCTTATTTGTCTTTTCTCTTTAGCATCATTCATACAATAAGTAAATGAACTTTACTGGCACTTATTACCAGGATATGTATGTTTGGCAGGGTAGCGACAGGAATAGATGAAGGCAAGTAAGTATGAATATGTACCTGTGTTATTTCTATGTATGTTGATATGCATATTCATGTATGGGCGTTTGTGTATTAATGTGTGTATATGAGTGGATAGGCCATTCTTTGTCTGTTCCCTGGCGCTACCTCGCTAATGCAGGAGACAGTAACTAAGTATAATAAAAATGAGATGTTTGAGGACAATATGTGGTGTGAAGTGGTTTGATCGAGTAAGTAATGAAAGGGTAAGAGAGATGTGTGGTAATAGTGTGGTTGAGAGAGCAGAAGAGGGTGTATTGAAATGGTTTGGTCACATAGAGAGAATGAGTGAGGAAAGATTGACAAAAGAGGACATGTGTGTCAGAGGTGGAGGGAACAAGGAGAAGTGGGAGACTGAATTGGAGGTGGAAGGATGGAGTGAAAAAGATTTTGAGTGATTGGAGCCTGAACATGCAGGAGGGTGAAAGGTGTGCAAGGAATAGAGTGAATTGGAACGATGTGGTATACCAGGGTCGATGTGCTGTTAATGGATTGAACCAGGGCATGTTAAGCACGTCTGGGGTAAACCCATATATGCAAAATAAATAAATAAATAAATATATATATTATCTATATTTTATTTTGCTTTGTCGCTGTCTCCCGCGTTTGCGAGGTAGCGCAAGGAAACAGACGAAAGAAATGGCCCAACCCACCCCCATATACATGTATATACATACATGTCCACACACGCAAATATACATACCTATACATCTCAATGTACACATATATATACACACAGACACATACATATATACCCATGCACACAATTCACACTGTCTGCCTTTATTCATTCCCATCGCCTCCTCACCACACATGGAATACCATCCCCCTCCCCCCTCATGTGTGCGAGGTAGCGCTAGGAAAAGACAACAAAGGCCCCATTCGTTCACACTCAGTCTCTAGCTGTCATGCAATAATGCCCGAAACCAGAGCTCCCTTTCCACATCCAGGCCCCACACCACTTTCCATGGTTTACCCCAGACACTTCACATGCCCTGATTCAATCCACTAACAGCACGTCAACCCCGGTATACCACATCGATCCAATTCACTCTATTCCTTGCCCGCCTTTCACCCTCCTGCATGTTCAGGCCCCGATCACTCAAAATCTTTTTCACTCCATCTTTCCACCTCCAATTTGGTCTCCCACTTCTCCTCGTTCCCTCCACCTCCGACATATATCCTTTTGGTCAATCTTTCCTCACTCATTCTCTCCATGTGCCCAAACCATTTCAAAACACCGTCTTCTGCTCTCTCAACCACGCTCTTTTTATTTCCACAGGAAACAGATGAAGAATGGCCCATCCACTCACATACACATATATATACACAAATACCCATACATGAATATACACATCAAGATATACATATATACACAGGTACACATTCATACTTGCTTGCCTTCATCCATTCCTAGTGCTACCCTGCCCCACAGGAAACAGCATCGCTAACCCTTCTTCAACAAGGTAGCGCCTGAAGAAAAAAGAAGAAAAAAAAAAAAAAGCCCCATGTGTTCACCCTCAGTCTCTAGCTGTCATGTGTAATGCACCGAAACCACAGCTCCCTATCCACATCCAGGCCCCACCAACTGTCCATGGTTTACCCCAGATGTTTCACATGCTTTGGTTCAGTCCATTTACAGCATGTCAACCACAATACACCACATCGTTCCAATTCACTCTGTTCCTTGTAAAACAAAATGTATAAACCTTCATTCTAATTGATAATTGATTTCATTTAGTTAGGAATGAAGATATATGCAGTGTGCCAACATAAAAGTTTTAAAATAAAGACTTTGAAATACTGCATAGGTTTTAGAAAGATTTTGAGGATGTAGGTTAGGAGAAAGACAGGCAATTTTGATTGGGGTATGAAATTGGAAAACGTGGCTTAAGGCAGTTACAAGGGCAAGGATTAACACATCCTTACAGATGTTTAAATGTATTGTTTCATTCATATGCTGTTGTGTTTAGAAGTATTAAATTGCCTTGACTTCCTATTTAATTCTCATTTTAGATAATGAAAATTAAATTTATTTCAGGTTAGCACCCTACCCTCCCGATAAGAACAAGAAAAGTGAGTGGAATATGTATGGTTCAGTACCTCAAAATATCCTGGACAATGAAAACGACCAGATCCTGAAAATGCACAATGCCTCATATGAACTAGTAAGGATAATTTTTTATAGTTACATTCCTTTTTAGCTTAATTCAATGAATATCCCCATTTTAGCAGAGGAAACAGTCAAATGTATTTGAGTATTGAATATACCGATTCAGTGATATGAAATTTACTTTTCTTTGTGAAAAATAGGACTTAGCATTGTTATGAAAATTATGTTCATATCTGTACCTTTTAGCGTCTTCAGCACCTGAAACATCTGCTAACCAACTGCTAGCAGTTGTAAACGAGACATTAACCTTAATTTTGAAATAACCGCAGTACCCCTACAACCACCAACATAAACATGTGGCAATCCACCCAGAGCTCATGCATACGTGATAATCCCACCTAAACTATGTAGTTTTTTGGATGACCAATTAGGAGAAATAATAATGATACATTTCAGTTGGTGAGGAAAGGTGTATCCTGTCAAGATCATTGTATTAATGAGTTTTCATGTCCAGGTATCAAAAATTTAAAACTTTGGAGCACATAAAAGATAAAGTCAGCTACAACTTGGGTACATTTGGAGAACTAAAATTCAACGAGCTTCTCAAATTTCAGCCATGACAAGCTTAATTTGTTTCTCACTCACTACAGTCATAAATGGAACTTCATTCCATCCCACCTTGTTCTTTTTCAGGTCTTTCTCACTTTGAAACACAACAATAGAAGCTGCTGTGAAACAGCTGGCTAATCAGCTTGACCTAGTTGGCAAGCTTTTGATACTGTTAGCTTGTGAATAATTGCTCAATTTTACTGGATTTTCTTGGAAATTGTGATCTTACCATCACACCCAGGGAACAAGTAGCTAAAGCACAGAGAGCGTGCTGTCATAATCTGTATTTGAAGGAAGTAACCTTCTGTCTATTATAGTTACTTCTTTTTTCAGATGAAAATGAAACAGGTCATAGTAGGTGCCTACAAGCAATATGCCAAGTCTCGACCACCCCCTAGCAGTGAGAGTGTCAGGCGCATGAAGGAGAATGAGTTGGTTTGCACCATTGGTTACCACCCCCTTCTGATTCATGAAAATGTAGACATGGAAGAACGGCGCCTGGAAATGTTGCATGCCTTAAAAAATCTTCAGCCCAGAGGAGTAATACATATATGTATAATTGCGTATAAATGTTATTTTCATATTTGTTCAGTGTCCAGCACATTTGTTGTTTGTTGGCAGTTTTCAGCCACTCCTCTGTTCTTATTTTGTTAAACAGTCAAAACATATTGAACTGCTAATAGATCTCTCTTATAATAAGGAGAAATCAGTACATAGCCAGTGAATTTACATAGTGGGAGTATGACATCCAGTGGCGCAAGGCATCTGGCAGCAGATATCGGACACTACAGCAAATTAAAATATAATAGGCTATTTTCATATCTTTCACACTCATTTTTCATAAAACCAGTCAACACTAGCATTACCCTTCTCTTTTACCACACCAGCTTTTCCATTCTTATGGTACATTGTTACTATTTATTTCACCTTTTGTAATGTATTCCTTTCTGTTGTACCTGTTCTGCTCTTTTCATACCTGTATTCCTGTCATACCTATAATAACATCTCTCTTACAGTTGTATCTCACCACTTCATAGAAATACTCTTTCCACTACTTACAAACTTCATCCTTTGTTTCAAGCAGTCTCCCAGTCATTGTTTAAAACTCACACAGACCTCATTTCATTTACATTTATTCTGCTTCCATCCTAAACTTATTTCTCAATTGATTTCTTTCATTCAGTTTTCTTCTCATGCATTTTTTGTCTTATCCCATGAGCTCAGCTTTCCATTTTTGAATATTCTTTCCTTTATCATGTACTGTGGATTTTTTATGGTTTTTTTCAAGAATTGTTTAAGTCACTGTAGAGGCAAATATTTTTTCAT
Source organism: Panulirus ornatus (assembly GCF_036320965.1). Classification (NCBI taxonomy): domain Eukaryota; kingdom Metazoa; phylum Arthropoda; class Malacostraca; order Decapoda; family Palinuridae; genus Panulirus; species Panulirus ornatus. Next base: position 7,104,212 of record NC_092273.1, read on the forward strand.
ACTTGAGCGCTGATTCCCGCATTAGCAAGGTAGTGCTAGGAAACATTTGAAGAAAGATCACATAATTACATTACAAAAATATAGTATCATTCTTAATCAATTTCAAGACTGGTTGCTGTATTGTTATGTATATGATTTATTTCAGACTGTATTTGAATTAGTAAAAACCCATAAGGATGGAGACATTAATGCAGCAAACACTATGCAACTGAAGAGAGAGTATGATGATAAAAGGATTGAAGCCTTTCACAAGAACATACAGATGCAACAGGCAGCCAAAGAAGAAAAGGATGCTAATAAAGAGGTCAGGCAGTTTGTTTTAAATTTAAAATAATGTGCATATACTATCATTTTGTAAATGTTTCTTAAAGGGCTAGGTGCTAGCTCTTCAGTAAAGTTTCAGTTAGATATCTTGAATCAGAGAGATACGAACATTTTGGGTCAGCTTGTTGTATCCCCATATTCATCACATTTTACTTTAGGTTATAATTTGTAAGTTGGAATTAATGATATGTAAATAAACTCTTTTTACAGGAAAAGAAGCAAGTGAAGATAGAGCAAAGCACCGAGGAAGAAGTGAAGCACACCTTTTCCTCTATTGTTGGCCAAAGGAAGATGGATTTTAGTCAAAACTTTAAACATAAGAAGAATAAGAGATCTTCATCCTTGGAAAATACAACAAACAAGAGGAGGAAAGACAAGGAAAACCAGGACTTTAGGGACAAGGAATTTTACATACCATATTCTCGAGATGAATTTGCTGAAAGAGGGTAACTTACATCCTTTTTTTTTCTCATACATGCATGGTCATGTTATCAGTGGTATTTATATAAGGGGTTTCCATCAGGGTCTATATTAGTAAAGTATGGATGAGCTTCATGGGCTGCATTGCAAGATATCAAAAGTTGCTGATGGTACAAAGCTAAGCAATAAATCTACAGCCTCAGGCTGATGGACTGGGCTCAAAGGTGGCAAATGAATTTTAATATAAAAAACTGCAAAGTTTTAGATAGCAGCAAAAATGAAAAGGCAAGCTGTTCATGGGTAGGGCCTTCAAATTCAAGTCTGAGGAAATCATCCTTACTCTTTACAATTCATGTTTGTCCCCACCTTTAATATTGTGTTCAGTTTTGGTCACTCTACTGAAAATAAAAGTATAGACAGGTAGGAGAGAGTAGTGTCGAGCTACCATGTTGAATCCCTGGCTGAGAAACAAATCCTATGAGAACAGATTAAACAAGAATCTCTTTAGTTTAGACAGGAGAAAGTTCAGAGGTGATCTAATACCGATATTCAAAACGTTGATCAATCAAGTTATTCAAGACTTGATTCAGATTTCACTCGTAGTAATTGATACAAACTCATAGGCAAATGTTTTTAGTCAAATGAGGCAAAATATTATTTAAATACAGCAGGATTATTTTTTTGGTTTTCCATTTAGAATGGTTAAAATACAATACATATGATTAAGAATAGACAATAAATATTTTGTGTGAAGACTGACAACTATATTTGTGCCTCTTGGTTACACGACAATTTGCAGATTATTCCCTTTGAATTACCAGCACATCTTACTTTTGTACCACACCATTCTGAGAGTTTCTGATGTCTTTTACTATCATAGCCTCAAAAGGACTCAGTGATCTGTTGCTGTTTGAATTCCTTTGTAATGTGCAGGCAGGATAAAGATGAAAGAGGTGAATATTCTACAGGATTTTATAGAAAAGACAAGAATATATACAGAATGAAGATGAGGGAATGGTATGTGCTTTAATATCATCAGAAAGTTGCAAAGTCAAAAGTGTGTTAAAATATATATGACTGAAAGATAGATTTCAGGATAGTGTTCGTCTAAGCAGAGGTGAAAGGTTTACAGATCAAGGCAGAAAGATTTAATGAGGAAACTTAAGCAAGTGGTATATTTCAATGAATTTACTAGTTGAATGCATGAATCACTTTGAATTTTTTTTTGACAGTGCAGGAGACTTTTGTCCATCACACTGTAAATTAGTTTAGGATATTTGTGAATGAAACATATTTCGCTGCTTGCACTTATCTACCCAATTTTACTTGGTAATCGCATTGACAGAATAACTTATTGCATTATATTTATAGCACACAGATGTGTGGAAATAAAAAGAGCATGGTTGAGAGAGCAGAAGAGGGTTTTGAAATGGTTTGGTCACATGGAGAGAATGAGTGAGGAAAGATTGACCAAGAGGATATATGTGTCGGAGGTGGAGGGAACGAGGAGAAGTGGGAGACCAAATTGGAGGTGGAAAGATGGAGTGAAAAAGATTTTGAGTGATCGGGGCCTGAACATGCAGGAAGGTGAAAGGCGGGTAAGGAATAGAGTGAATTGGATCGATGTGGTATACTGGGGTTGACGTGCTGTCAGTGGATTGAATCAGGGCATGTGAAGCGTCTGGGGTAAACCATGGAAAGTTGTGTGGGGCCTGGATGTGGAAAGGGAGCTCTGGTTTCGGGCATTATTGCATGACAGCTAGAGACTGAGTGTGAACGAATGGGGCCTTTGTTGTCTTTTCCTAGCGCTACCTCGCACACATGAGGGGGGAGGGGGATGGTATTCCATGTGTGGCGAGGTGGCGATGGGAATGAATAAAGGCAGACAGTGTGAATTGTGTGCATGGGTATATATGTATGTGTCTGTGTGTGTATATATATGTGTACATTGAGATGTATAGGTATGTATATTTGCGTGTGTGGACATGTATGTATATACATGTGTATGGGGGTGGGTTGGGCCATTTCTTTCGTCTGTTTCCTTGCGCTACCTCGCAAACGCGGGAGACAGCGACAAAGCAAAATAAATAAATAAATCAATCTTGCTTTGAAGAATGTATGTTAGAAATACTTAGAAAAAAAGATGGATTTGTACATAGCATTTATGGATCTGGAGAAGGCATATGATAAAGTTGATAGAGATGCTTTGTGGAAGGTATTAAGAGTACATAGTGTGAAAGTAAGTTGCTAGAAGCAGTGAATAGTTTTAATCAAGGATGTAAGGCATGTGTACGAGTAGGAAGAGAGGATAGTGATTGGTTCCCAGTGAATGTCGGTTTGTGGCAGGGGTGCGTGATGTCTCCATGGCTGTTTAATTTGTTTATGGATTGGGTTGTTAGGGAGGTGAATGCAAGAGTTTTGGAGAGAGGGGCAAGTATGCAGTCTGTCTGTGTGGATGAGAGGGCTGATGATACAGCGCTGGTGGCTGATTCGGGTGAGACACTGCAGAAGCTGGTGACTGAGTTTGGTAAAGTGTGTGAAAGAAAAAAGCTGAGAGTAAATGTGAATAAGAGCAAGGTTATTAGGTTCAGTTGGGTTGAGGGACAAGTTAATTGGGAGGCAAGTTTCAATGGAGAAAAACTGGAGAAAGTGAAGTATTTTAGATATCTGGAAGTGGACTTAACAGGATATGGATGGAAGCGGAGGTCCTGGGAGCATTGAAGATTGTGTGAAAGGCAAGAACGTTTTTATCTTGGAGAGCAAAAATGGATATGTTTGAAGGAATAGTGGTTCCAACAGTGTTATATGGTTGTGAGGCATGCAGAGGAGGGTGGATGTGTTGGAAATGAAATGCTTGACAACAATATGTGGTTGCGAGGAGGTTTGATCAAGTAAGTAATGAAAGGGTAAGAGAGATGTGTGGTAATAAAAAGGATGTGGTTGAGAGAGCAGAAGAGGGTGTATTAAAATGGTTTGGTCACATGGAGAGAAAGAGTGAGGAAAGATTGACAAAGAGGATATGCTTGTCAGAGGTGAAGGAAATGAGAAGTGGGAGACCAAATTGGAGGTGGAAGGATGGAGTGAAAAAGATTTTGAGCAATTGGGGCCTGAACATACTGGAGGGTGAAAGGCATGCAAGAAATAGAGTGAATTGAAGTGATGTGGTATACTGGGGTGGACGTACTGTCAGTGGATTGAACCAGGGCATGTAAAGCGTCTGGGGTAAACCATGGAAAGTTTTATGGGGCCTGGATGTGGAAAGGGAGCTGTGGCTTTGGTGCATTATACATGACAGCTAGAGATTGTGTGTGAACAAATGTGGCCTTTGTTGTCTTTTCCTGGTGCCATCTCACACGCACAAGTGTAGGGGAGGGGGATGCCATTTCATGTGTGGTGGGGTGGCAGTGGGAATGGATGAAGGCAGCAAGTATGGATTTGTATATATGTATATGTTGAAATGTATAGGTATGTATATGTGCGTGTGTGGGAGTTTTATGTATATGAATGTGTTTGTGGATGGGTTGGGCCATTCTTTCATCTGTTTCCTTGCGCTCCCTCACTGACATGGGAGGCAGAGACTAAGTATAATAAAAAAAAAATAATATCTTGCAGGTATTCTTTAGGGACAAGCTTCCAGAAAGAAGTCGAGCAAGCAACCATGGATCTTATTCAAGATGATGATGTGGGAATGAGAAAAGCTAAATCATTACATAAATGGGATTCTAAGAGAAAGAAATTTGTTGGGACACAGGTATGGACAATTTCTTTATCTGTTAGCATTAGTCCAATAAACTTACTTTTAATGCTGCTTAAGGATTTAGCAAATCTGATGAATGCTTAATATCAAAGAAACATTTATGTATATCATATTTTTTCTTTCATCTTCTGCAAAGCTTTCACTACCTCTTCTCTGTTTACCAGACCATTCTTCCTGACCCTCTCCTTTTGCACACCACCCCAACCAAAACACCTCATATCTGCCACTCTATCATCATACACATTCATTCAACAAACCTTCAAAATACTCACTTCATCACTACCTGTTATTACTTCCCCATTTGCCCCCTTCACCGATGTTCCATTTGTTCTCTTGTCTTATGCAAGTTATTTACCTCCTTCCATAACATCTTTTTATTCTCCCTAAAATTTAATGATACTCTTTCACCCCAACTATCATTTGCCCTCTTTTTCACCTTTCTCCTGCCACTTTCTATTATACATCTCCCAGGCATTTGCACTGCTCCCGTGCAAGTATCGTCCAAATGCCTCTTTCTAACAACCTTACTTCTTCATCCCACCACTCACTTTTCTCATGCCACGTGCATCTTTTGTGCAAGCCATCACTGCTTCCCTAAATTCCTCACCCACTCCCATCATTTGCTCTCACCTTTTGCCATTCTCCACTCAATCTCTCCTGGTGCTTCCTCACACAAGTCTCCTTTCCAAGCTCACTTACTCTCACCACTCTCTTCTTTTCTGAAAACCTCTACAAATCTTGACCTTTGCTTCCACAAGATAGTGATCAGACATCCCTCCAGCTGCCCCCTCAGCACATTAACATCTAAAAGTCTCTCACTTACATGCCTATCAATTAACACATAATCCAGTAATGCCCTCTGACCATCTCTCCTACTCACATACATATGTATATCTCTCTTTTTAAACCAGGTTTTCCAAATCACCAGTCCTTTTTCAGCACACAAATTATACTTAATCCCCGTTTCCCACGTCAGTGAGGAAGTGCCAGGAAACAGACGAAGAATGGCCCATATATACATAAATACTCATATACACATCAGCATATACATATTCATCCTTGCTTGCTTTTATCCATTCCTGTCGCTACCCCGCCACACAGGAAATGGCATCACTACCCCGTTTCAGTGAAGTAGCAGCAGGAAAAGACAAAAAAAAAAAGGCCACATTTGTTCACACTCAGTCTTTGCCATGTATAATACACCGAAACCGCTGCTCCCTATCCACATCCAGGCCCCACAGACCTTTCCATGGTTTACCCCAGATGTTTCACATGCCCTGGTTCAGCCCATTGACAGTACGTCGATCCCAGGAAGCATACAAAGAATGGCCTATCCATCCATGTATGTACATACATAAATGCCCATACACAGATATATACATATTCATACTTGCTTGCCTTCATCTCAGCCTGCATGATGTTACACTGTAAATGAAGTCACTATTGGCAAGGCTGTATCATAGTGAGTATAGTAATCTTGTCATAGAACTCGTTCCTAAAAAGTCTACATTTTCCTGCTATTGAAAGCAGCACAGCCATGGGCTGCAGCACCCTCTGGAAAGAGGTCCTGAGTACCACAATGACTCTCTTAAGGAAAAAAAGAGGTCCTTGGTTAAATATAAAAAATAAAATAAAATATTTTCACAGGATCAGAAGAGACGAATAAAGACCGAGTCTGGAGTATGGATTCCTGCATCCTACAAGACTAACAGGTATCAAAAATGGATAGAGAGATGCAAGGATGAGGAATCAGACGAGAATGTTGAAGAAGATGATGCAGGAAAAGCCAAAAACAAAGGGAAGAAGGGATGGAGGAATCTCCAAGGTAAGGTTTGATTTTTTTGTGTATGGACCAGGTGGTGAGGGAGGTAAATACAAGGATCTTGAAGCAAGGGCAGGACTGCACTGTGCTGGTTGGGGAATGGGAGTTAAATCACTTATTTATGAGTGTTAATGACAATCGAGTGATCAACTGCAGTTTGGGAGTGTGTGAAAAGAGTGGAATATAAATGTGGATAAAAGCAAGGTTCTTAGGTTTAACAGTAAAGAGTTAATTGAGAGATTAATTGGAGAAAACTTTGGGAAAAAGATTGCTTTAGATACTTGTTGGTGGATATGGCAACACGGAATCATGCAAGGTAAAATGAGCCATATTGGGTGAGGGGGCAAAGGTCATGGGCACATTGAGGAATGTGTGAGAGATCACAGTCTTGAAGGACAAACATAATATATTTGTCTCATCAGTGCCGTCTGAATGCAAGGGGCATTACAAATGGAATGTTTGAGGACTGTATGTGGTGCATGGGGGATTGATTGAAAAAGAAATGATATACATATATTATCGCTGAGGATGGGGAGAAGGAATACTTCCTACATATTCCTTGCATGTCGTGGAAGGCTGGAAATCCTTTCCTTGTGTTTTTTCTAAAGTAAGGAAAAGATGTGGGCCAGGTAAGGATTTTTTTCCTACCGAGGCTTAGTCATCTCCCGTTGGTACCTTGCTAATGTTGAAAATTGTGAACATATGAAAAAAATGATTTGGTAAACAGAGAAGAGGTAGTAAAAGCTTTGCGGAAGATGAAAGCCGGCAAGGCAGCAGGTTTGGATGGTATTGCAGTGGAATTTATTAAAAAAGGGGGTGACTGTATCGTTGACTGGTTGGTAAGGTTATTTAATGTATGTATGACTCATGGTGAGGTGCCTGAGGATTGGCGGAATGCGTGCATAGTGCCATTGTACAAAGGCAAAGGGGATAAGAGTGAGTGCTCAAATTACAGAGGTATAAGTTTGTTGAGTATTCCTGGTAAATTATATGGGAGGGTATTGATTGAGAGGGTGAAGGCATGTACAGAGCATCAGATTGGGGAAGAGCAGTGCGGTTTCAGAAGTGGTAGAGGATGTGTGGATCAGGTGTTTGCTTTGAAGAATGTATGTGAGAAATACTTAGAAAAGCAAATGGATTTGTATGTAGCATTTATGGATCTGGAGAAGGCATATGATAGAGTTGATAGAGATGCTCTGTGGAAGGTATTAAGAATATATGGTGTGGGAGGCAAGTTGTTAGAAGCAGTGAAAAGTTTTTATCGAGGATGTAAGGCATGTGTACGTGTAGGAAGAGAGGAAAGTGATTGGTTCTCAGTGAATGTAGGTTTGCGGCAGGGATGTGTGATGTCTCCATGGTTGTTTAATTTGTTTATGGATGGGGTTGTAAGGGAGGTAAATGCAAGAGTCCTGGAAAGAGGGGCAAGTATGAAGTCTGTTGGGGATGAGAGAGCTTGGGAAGTGAGTCAGTTGTTGTTCGCTGATGATACAGCGCTGGTGGCTGATTCATGTGAGAAACTGCAGAAGCTGGTGACTGAGTTTGGTAAAGTGTGTGGAAGAAGAAAGTTGAGAGTAAATGTGAATAAGAGCAAGGTTATTAGGTACAGTAGGGGTGAGGGTCAAGTCAATTGGGAGGTGAGTTTGAATGGAGAAAAACTGGAGGAAGTGAAGTGTTTTAGATATCTGGGAGTGGATCTGTCAGCGGATGGAACCATGGAAGCGGAAGTGGATCATAGGGTGGGGGAGGGGGCGAAAATTTTGGGAGCCTTGAAAAATGTGTGGAAGTCGAGAACATTATCTCGGAAAGCAAAAATGGGTATGTTTGAGGGAATAGTGGTTCCAACAATGTTGTATGGTTGCGAGGCGTGGGCTATGGATAGAGATGTGCGCAGGAGGATGGATGTGCTGGAAATGAGATGTTTGAGGACAATGTGTGGTGTGAGGTGGTTTGATCGAGTAAGTAACGTAAGGGTAAGAGAGATGTGTGGAAATAAAAAGAGCGTGGTTGAGAGAGCAGAAGAGGGTGTTTTGAAATGGTTTGGGCACATGGAGAGAATGAGTGAGGAGAGATTGACCAAGAGGATATATGTGTCGGAGGTGGAGGGAACGAGGAGAAGAGGGAGACCAAATTGGAGGTGGAAAGATGGAGTGAAAAAGATTTTGTGTGATCGGGGCCTGAACATGCAGGAGGGTGAAAGGAGGGCAAGAAATAGAGTGAATTGGAGTCATGTGGTATACCGGGGTTGACGTGCTGTCAGTGGATTGAAGCAAGGCATGTGAAGCGTCTGGGGTAAACCATGGAAAGCTGTGTAGGTATGTATATTTGCGTGTGTGGACGTGTGTATGTACATGTGTATGGGGGGGGGGGGTTGGGCCATTTCTTTCGTCTGTTTCCTTGCGCTACCTCGCAAACGCGGGAGACAGCGACAAAGTATTAAAAAAAAAAAAAAAAAATGAAAAAAAGTATTATTATTTTTTTTTTTTTTTTATTATACTTAATCACCATCTCCCGAGTCAGCGTGGTAGTGCAAGGAAACAGACAAAAGAATGGCCCAACCCTCCCACATACACATGTATACACATAAATGCCACAACTCGCACATATACATACCTATACATTTCAACGTATACATACATATATACACAGACACATACATATATACACACAGACATATTCATACTTGCTGCCTTTATCCATTCGTGTTGCCACCCCACCACACATATATATATCCTCTTTGTCAAGCTTTCCTCACTCATTCTCTCCATGTGACCAAACCATTTCAACACACCCTCTTCTGCTCTCTCAACCACTTTTTATTACCATGCATCTCTCTTACCCTTTCATTACTTACTCGATCAAACCACCTCACACCACATATTGTCCTCAATCATTTCATTTCCAACACATTTACCCTCCGCACAACCCTGTCTATAGCCCATGCCTCACAACCATATAATATTGTTGGAACCACTATTCCTTCAAACATAACCAATTTTGCTCTCCGAGATAACATTCTCGCCTTCCACATATTCTTCAACACTCCCAGAACCTTTGCCCCCTCCCCCACCCTGTGACTTGCTTCTACTTCCATGGTTCCATCTGCTGTTAAGTCCACTCCCTGATATCTAAAGCACTTCACTTAGTTTTTCTCCAAACTTACCTCCCAATTAACTTGTCCCTTAACCCTACTGAACCTAATAACCTTGCTCTTATTTACACTTTACCAAGTTCAGTCACCAACTTCTAGTTTCTCACCTGAATCAGCCACCAGCACTGTATGATCAACGAACAACAGACTCACTTCCCAGGCCCTCTCATCTACGAGACTGCATACTTGCTCCTCTTGCCAAAACTCTTGCATTCACCTCCCTAACTACCTCATCCATAAACAAATTGAACAACCATGGAGACATCAAGCACCCCTGCCATAAACTGACAGTCACTGGGAACCAATCACTTTCCTCTCTTCCTACTTGTACATATGCCTTACATCCTTTGTAAAAACTTTTCACTGCTAGCAACTTACCTCCCACACCATATACTCTTAATACCTTACACAAAGCATCTCTGTCAACCCTATCATATACCTTCTCCAGATCCATAAATGCTACATACAAATCCATCTATTTTTTCTAAGTATTTCTCATACATTCTTCAAAGCAAACACCTGATCCACACATCCTCTACCACTTCTGAAACCACACTGCTCTTCTCCAATCTGATGCTCTGTACATATATTTATTCTATTTATTTATTCATTTATTATACTTAACCACTGTCTCCCATGTTAGGAAACAGACGAGGAATGGTCCCAACCCACTCACATACACATGTAATTACATAAACGTCCACACATGCACATATACATTTCATCGTATGCATACACATCCATACTTGCTGCCTTTATCCATTCGTCACCACCCTGCCACACATGAAATGGCATTCCCCCTCCATCGAGGCTACATTTGATCACACTCAGTCTCTAGTTGTCATGTATGATGCACTGAAACCACAGCTACCTTTCCACATCCAGGCCCCACAGACCTTTCCATGGTTTACCCCAGATGCTTCACATGCCCTGGTTCAATCCATTGACAGCACGTTGACCCCGGTATACCACATCATTCCAGTTCTCTCTATTCCTTGCACCCCTTTCACCCTCTTGTATGTTCAGGCCCCAATCACTCAAAATGTTTTTCACTCGATCCTTCCACCTCCAATTTTGTCTCCTGCTTCTCCTCCTTCCCTCCACCTGACACATGTATCCTCTTAGCCAATCTTTCCTCACTCATTCTCTCCATGTGTCCAAAACATTTCAACACACCCTCTTCTGCTCTCTCAACCACACTTTTTTTTCCACACATCTCTCTTAACTTTTCACTACTTACTCGATCAAGCCACCTTACACCACATATTGTTTGAGGACAATATGTGGTGTGAGGTGGTTTGATTGAGTAAGTAATGAAAGGGTAAGAGATGTTTGGTAATAAAAAGAATATGGTTGAGAAAGCAGGAGAGTGTGTTGAAATGGTTTGATCACATGGAGGAAAAGATTGACAAAGAGGATATATGTGTCAGGGGTAGAGGGACCAAGAAGTGGGAGACCAAATTGGAGGTGGAAGGATGGATTGAAAAAGATGTTGAGCTATCATGGCGTGAACATATAGGAGGATGAAAGGCGTGCAGGGAATAGAGAATTGGAATGATGTGCTATCTCATGTGCGGCAGGGTGGCGATGGGAATGGATGAAGGCAGCAAGTATGAATATGTACCTGTGTATATATGTATATGTACAAGTTGAAATGTATAGGTATGTGTATATGTACGTGTGTGGGCATTTATGTGTATACATATGTATGTGTGGGTTTGGTCGATTCCTTCATCTGTTTCCTTGCACTAAGTTATTTTCCTGTAAAAGGGGTCTTATTCGTTTTCTTTACAACTGTATTATGGATTAGATTTTATTTACCATCATTAGGTTCCAAGTGTAAATAAGATCTTGAAGCAGATTGGCTTCAGTGAAATTGTTGAAAAGTTTGAATATAGCAAATACATTCTTTTCCTTTTGATTGTTGAACCTCGAGTAACTTTCCCTAAATTGGTTTATGATGTACACCACCTCTACTTCATTTTCTTTATCTGCTTTGAAGAGAAGTCATCCCAATATTAATCCCTCTTTCACAGTTATCTCCAGAAAATCATATGGGAAGACCCATCCTCTTCTCAAAGGCAAGGAACCCAAGGGTCGTCATCGTCCACCAAGGAGAGAGCTGAGAACAGAGGACGAAGTCATAAAGGAGACAAATAGGAAAGAGAATGAGCTCAAAAAGCACTTAGAGGGTAGGATAAGGAAAGCAAAAAAGTTAAAGAACAGCAAACGTAAAACTAAAAGTAAGAGAGCAGTTTGATGGCAACAAACTGCATGGGAAGGGAAGCAAGCATAAATAAGTTTGAAATAGAATCCTTTAGCAAATTGTTACATGTTGCTTTTCCATGTTGAATTAACAGAGAACTAAAAGACTAACAGTAAGAGAGCAGTTTGGTGGCAATAAACTGCATGGGAAGGGAAGCAAGCATAAATAAGTTTGAAATAGAATCCTTTAGCAAATTGTTACATGTTGCTTTTCCATGGTGAATTAACAGAGAACGTATGTTTAGTTTAAAAATCTTTGAAAGTGCATTTGTAAATAATGCAAAGGATATGACATTCATAGTTTGTCATTGTCACACCCAAAAAATATGATTGGATATAGTTTTTAATTTGCATTGTTTATTATCATAAAAGATCTTTCTAGGGAATATAACGAAATCCAATAAACAATTACTTAAGGTTGACTACATTGTTTTATTTGTGGTTATTTTATTCTAATTTTGGGCATGAGGAAGGAGTTCAAGATGTTCTTTACAAGGAGTGTATATGTTACTATTAATGAGCTTGTGACATGGAGTGGGAGTACTGGAGGGAGAGAATTGGTGGATAAATCCATGGAATGGTATAAGCAAGGGATAAGAAGACTTTAGCTGTGACCAACCCCTACGGGAACAGAAGTCAGAGATATAGATGGATAGGCAATGATTTTGGTCTTATATTCTTATCCAAGATGTACTTATCAACTAAACAGGCAGTCTCTTCAATCCATTACTTCCTTTGGCTTGTGCATTCATCTTTTAATAACACCATAAAAATGCTTTGTTCCTCCTTACTAATATAGCTTTTATCTCATCACTTTTTACAAGCAACTGGAGAAATGTGGGCAGTCTTTTAATTTTGATTACCACACAGCCTGGTGTAAAAAGCATTAAGGGTCATGGTACCCTGAATTATAGTACACACTATTATTACATTTTAATGCAGCAAGCTTATTTACCAGTCAAAAAAAAAATCCAAAAATAAGATAAAAGGCATTTCTTTGGAAAGGGCATTAGATTATGTCAAGAAATGTACATGTGGCTAATACAAAATTCCAATTAGAGAATTTATGCTTTTACTTTATACATAAGGTGTAGGAGGAAAACTTCACTAAAAGCATTTTAAAATTCTCATCTTTGGAGGAAGGCATGTTTACAAGTAGGCAGAAAGATGAGCAGTTCAAGGCAAGGTGGGTCTGCAGCTGGAGTGTGCATCTCCATGGCTGTTCCTGTTCAGTGTTTATGGATGGGTTGGTGAGAGATGAATGCAAGGTCTTGGGAGAGGATCAGGTATGCAGTGTAATTTGGGTGGGGGACCTGCTAATGGTGGCAGATTAAGAAACTGCAAAAGCTGATGAAAGCAAATTGTCCAAGAAATTATTAAATATGAAGAGGTCCCTTGCCTACCACTGTTTAGCAAACCCATCTTGAGTGTACACAAAAATACAATTTAACAATCCACAGCAATTTTAATAAGAGTATCCATGGTATCAAAAATTTATCAAAGTATTGGGAAGATCAAGGGTGGCTTGTGGCTCAGCCATGCAGACCACAATTTGTAGGTAGTATTGCCACGCTAAATATAAAGGTACCCTTTGTGCAGCTTAGCACAGTCACTAAAATATTGTACTTTACAAAATCCAGCTTTGTTAGTAAAACTAACTTCGAAATCTTCATTTTAGGACAAGGTATCTCAGGGTTTACTCTTGATCCCCCATTTCCCACAGACCCTTGCCAACCAGTGTTTTGCAGGAACATAACCCCAGAGGCTGATAAGGTACCAGTAAAAGCAAGGTTAAGTTTAGCAGTGAAAAGACAAGTTATCTGGAACATGCATGGATTGAACTTTGAAAATGAGAAGTACTTTAGGTATCTGGGATTGGATATGGCAGTGAATGGAAACAAGTAAACAGAAGTGATCCATAGGATAGGTGAAGGGGCAAAGGTCTTGTGCACATCGAGATATGTGGAGAGGTCACTGATGGCTATGTTAGATGGCATTGTAGTCTCGTTAGTGCTGTATGGGGGAGTGGCAAGTCTTGGACAAAAATGTACAGGATAGGATGAATGTGCTGGAAATGAAATATTTGTGTACATGTGCTATGAGAAGAGTTGATCGAATAAGAAATGATAGCTTAAGAGAGACATGGTAGCAGAAGTATGTACCAGAGCCGAAATTGTTTGGTCACAGAGGATCATTAAGGAAAAAGTGTTGAAGAGGGTAAGCATGTTAAAGGAAGAAGGGACAATGAAAGTAGTAAACCAAGGAAGAGTTGGAAGAATGGAATGAAAGATGTTTCGAAGGATCAGGGCAACATGCATGAGTGTAAGGTGTGCGTTGATGCAACTTGGAGGGAACAATCCATGGGCTGAACCAGGGTACATACTGCAGTCAGAGAAAGGTCTGAGGAAAGTTTGTAGATGGAGGCTCTGGATTCATTTTGGTTATACATTACAACTAGAGTATCCAAGTAAACGAGACAATTACCTTATCTTTTCATTGCTAATGTAGGATATTGCAAACTTTTTCTTACATATATATGGTTTACTTAGGAAGTTAAAATTTAAGACTATCTACTTCCCACATATTCCAAGCATGTCTTACAAGGCTACTAAAGGGGGCTGGTAGTAGTGCAAATGACTGGATGTATAAAATAAAGCAGCAGGGGGTCAAGAGAAAGGTGAAAGAGGTGAAAAAGAGGGCAAATGAGAGTTGGGGCAGGGGAGTATTATTAAATTTTAAGAATAATGTTTTGGAATGAGGTAAATAACACGTGTAAGACAAGAACAAATGGGTACATCGGTGCAGGGTGGTAATTAGTGAAGTGAGGAGATGAGTCGAGTATTTTGAAGGTTTGTTCAATGTGTATGATGATAGAGTGGCAGATATGGGACATTTTGGTCAGGGTGGTGTGCAAACCGAGATGGTCAGGGAGTAGTAGTGAAAACTTTGCAAAAGATGAAAGCCGGCAAAGCAGAGGGTTTGGATGGTATTGCAGTGGAATTATTAAAAAGGGAGTGACTTGTTGACTGGTTGGTAAGGACATTCAATGTGTGAAGTGCAAAAGGATTGGCAGAATGCATGCATAGTGCCATTGTACAAAAGCAAAGGGGATAAAGGCGAGTGTTCAAAATTAGTTTGTAGAGTATTCTTGGAAAATTATATGGGAGGATATTGATTGAGGGTAAAGGTATACACAAAGCATCAGACTGGGGAAGAGCAATGTGGATCAAGTGTTTAAAGAATGTGAGAATACTTAGGAAAACAGATGGATTTGTATGTAGCACATATGGATCTGAATAAGGCACATGATAGGGTTGATAGATTTGCTTTGTGGAAGGTTTGAAGAGTGTATGACATGCGAGGCAAGTTGCTAGAAGCAGTGAAAAGTTTTTAACAAGGATGTAAGGCATGTGTACATGTAGAAAGGAAAGAGATTGGTTCCCCATTGAATGTCAGTTTGTGATAGGGGTGCGTGATATCTCCATGGTTGTTTATGGGTGGGGCAAGTATGCAGTCTGTTGTGGATGAGGGGGACTGGTAAGTCAGTTGTTCACTGATGATACAACACTGGTGGCCGTTTGGGTGAGAAACTGCTGAGGTTGGTGACAAGTTTGGGAAAGTGTGAAACGAGAAACTTAATGAGTAAATATGAATATGAGCAAGGTCATCAGGTTCAGTAGGGATGAGGGGCAAGATGGAGAAAAACTGGAATTGAAGTGTTTTAGATATCAGAGTGGACTTAGCAGTGGATGGAACCATAGAAGCATAAGCGAGTCACAGGGTGTGGGAGGGGGAAAACGTTCTGGGAATGTTGAAAAATGTGGAAGGCAAGAACATTATCTCGGAGCAAAAATGGGTATGTTTGATAGAATAAAGGCTCCAACAATGTTATATAGTTGCAAGGCATGGGCTATAGATCGGGTTGTGTGGAGGACAGTGGACGAGTTGGAAATGAAATGTTTGTGGACAATATGTGGTGCGAGGTGGTTTGATCAAGTAATAAAAGGGTGAGAAGGATGTGTGGTAATAAAGTGTGATTGAGAGAAGAGGGCGTGTTGAAATGGTTTGGACATATGAGTGACAAAAGACTGACAAAGAGGATATATGTTTCGGAGGTGAAGGAAAGAAGTGGGAGACCAAAGTGAAGGTGGAAGGAAGGAGTGAAAAAGATTTTGAGCAATAGAGGCCTGAACATACAGGAGGGTGAAAGGAGTGCTAGGAATAGAGTGAACTTGAACGATGGGGGTAAACCATGGAAAGGTCTGTGGAGCCTGTATGTGGAAAGAGCTGTGGTTTTGGTGCATTACATGACAGACAGAGTGTGAACAAATGTGGCTTGTCTCTTCCTGGCGTTACCTCGCTGAAGGGAGTTGGAATGTCTCTTGTGCAGCGGGGTGGCAACCGGAATGGATGAAGGCAGCAAGTGTGAAGATGTACATGTGTATGGGCATTTATGTATATATGTAGGGGGGTTGGGCCATTCTTATTCAGTTTTCTTGCACTACCTCACTGATGTGGGAAACAGCTCTAAAGTATAAAATAACTACATCTACTCTACAGGCTGGGGCAACTATGCCTCCATTGGGGGGGGGGGGGTTATACCTTTGGCAAAATTCGTCAGATTAGGGGTTTGGGACCCAACCCCACTTACATGGCACTAATACAGTTTGATTTTCAACTTAGACTTTGCTACAAAAATACACTACAGCCATTATAATGATTTAAATTGCTACTGGTGGATTAAAGTTGATTCTTAAGCATACATTATAAAAACTTTGATGCATCTAAAACTACAAATTTTTTCTCAGCATACAAATATCAATCATGATCAGAGTTGCTGGAAAAATGGGAGTGCAGTAATCTTGAGATAACCCAC
Organism: Panulirus ornatus; assembly: GCF_036320965.1. Classification (NCBI taxonomy): domain Eukaryota; kingdom Metazoa; phylum Arthropoda; class Malacostraca; order Decapoda; family Palinuridae; genus Panulirus; species Panulirus ornatus. The sequence continues at coordinate 7,120,824 of NC_092273.1, forward strand.
TTTAATTTTGGGGAATTTGTACTAGAAAAGCCATTTAGATAAAGAAAAATGTTTTATAAAATTCAAATTTGATCTAGTCCATTTTCAGTAATATAACATTTATTTGATCATGTTTATAAAATGTCCAAGTATCAATGAATATATCAACAGAAGAGAACCCATCTTTTAAGCGAAATTTTAGTTTTAATTTTTGAAAACTATACTTCAACTTTCATAATTCACATTTTGTTTCAAATTCCAAGTCACTGCCAATTACAGCAAACATTAGACCTCAGAATCTTCATGTTTATATACAGCTAGCTTTAGCCTCTACATCCAATTCATTTTTGCCAAAATGTTTATCCTGGACAACAGAATTATACAATTATGCTTTAAATGGATTAATTCAATTCAATCTAACAGAACAATGCATGAAAGCCTGGAATGCACCAAGGAATAGTATAATTTGGTGGAGTAATAAAATACACACATCTCTTAGCTTTACAGGTTCTATCAATTAATGCAAAACCTAAAACCTCAAGTTAAGCATTTTACTTGCATTAGTGTCTATGAAGTTATTACAAGCATTAGTATCTTCACGAATTATTTTATTACAAAAGCAATGTTCCTTAAGAAATTTTTATCCAATCACCATTTGATTTATGTTAAAGGTATGGTTACCAAACAACACAAGGTTATAATGGAATAAATTCTTAGTTGATCAATCACCAACATTCACTTCAGTGGACAAATTCAAGACTGAAAACATTGTTCAAGGCCATGCATATGCATATATTATCTAAATGAAAAGCCTTTTGGCAACTTCCCTAGTCCGTAACCCAAAAATTTTGGTCAAGCTTCATGCATTCCCAAAATGCAGTTTTGAATGTGGACAATAGATTTTCAAAAAGCTAAATTACCAGATCAAATTTTGTTAAAGATTCATCTTACCTTGTTACCTTTGCAAATTTGTCCTTAGATCCACTTGCATGGCTATGAAATGAGGAAATTCAGCATTTCTCGGAAGCACAGGCAACGAGTAAACACTTTTTCCTTTGAAATATTGTATATCTCAATATCTTAATTTGCTTAAGCATCAACTTTTTAAAATGCAAAATATATGAATTATCATAAAGGATTTAAAAAACCAATTTTCTACAGATGTTTTATTAGATGCTGTCAATGGAATGTTGGGGGTGGAATACAAACCCATTTTTCACCAGACTTTCAGGTTTGAAGAATTTAGTATTCTTCACCTTCATCCTCTGCTTCTGCCTCAGCAGAGTCCACACCAACTTCTTCATAGTCTTTCTCAAGAGCTGCAAGATCTTCACGGGCCTCTGTGAATTCTCCCTCTTCCATACCCTCGCCTACATACCAATGGACAAATGCACGCTTAGCATACATCAAGTCAAACTTGTGATCCAGACGTGCCCAAGCCTCTGCAATTGCAGTGGTATTGGACAACATGCAGACAGCACGAGACACCTTTGCCAAGTCACCACCAGGAACTACAGTGGGTGGCTGGTAGTTTATGCCAACCTTGAAGCCAGTGGGGCACCAATCTACAAACTGAATGGTTCGCTTCGTCTTGATTGTAGCAATAGCAGCATTAACGTCCTTGGGCACAACATCACCACGATAGAGCAAACAGCAAGCCATGTATTTTCCATGACGAGGATCACATTTTACCATCTGGTTAGCAGGTTCAAAGCAGGCATTTGTGATCTCGGATACAGATAGCTGCTCATGATAGGCCTTCTCTGCAGAAATCACTGGAGCATAGGTAACAAGAGGGAAGTGTATCCTAGGATAAGGTACAAGATTTGTCTGGAACTCTGTCAGATCAACATTGAGAGCTCCATCAAAACGCAGAGAGGCAGTAATAGAAGAAACAATTTGGCCAATTAGCCTATTCAGATTGGTGTATGTAGGCCGTTCAATATCAAGGTTCCTACGACAAATATCGTAGATGGCTTCATTGTCAACCATGAAAGCACAGTCAGAGTGTTCAAGAGTTGTGTGGGTGGTCAGGATAGAGTTGTAAGGTTCTACAACTGCTGTAGCAACCTGGGGAGCTGGGTAAATGGCAAATTCCAATTTGCTCTTCTTACCATAATCAACTGACAGCCTTTCCATAAGAAGAGAAGTGAAACCTGAGCCAGTTCCACCACCAAAGGAATGGAAGATTAGGAAGCCCTGAAGACCAGTGCAGTTATCTGCCAGTTTGCGAATGCGGTCCAACACCAAATCAACAATTTCTTTTCCAATAGTATAATGACCACGGGCATAGTTGTTTGCAGCATCTTCCTTCCCAGTGATAAGCTGTTCTGGATGGAACAGTTGACGGTACACACCAGTTCTAATTTCATCTGAAATTAAAAAATATTCACTAAGATATACTACACCTACAATAGTAGTACATGGCTTAAGTACCAATCAAACTACAACTACAGGAGTATTTTTAATAGTATTAATAAAGTATAGGCATGTTGAATATCAGTTACTAGAGACCATTCAGACCACACTAAATTACCCTTACAGCTAATCATACAGTAAGAAATCTGCAAACTCTACAGATGAATCTGACATAACTAAGTGTAAATCTACAACATTATGTAATTAAACAAGTCCCTTGCCAACCAGTGGGGGTTACGTTTCCAGAAGACCTAATAGTTAGCAAAACATTGGTTGGCTAGGTATAAGGTCTATTGGAGTTATAGGAGTGTGCCTCTTGACAGAAGCAATAAATCCTGTAATGGACACTTCATACTTAAAAATGTGCAAATTATACTTGAAAAACAAATGAGAAAAATCCGGAACAAAACCATATAATGTGGTGGCAGTATATATATATACACACACACTATATATATATATATATATATATATATATACCATATCCCTTGATGCCACATCTGCATACTAAGCAGCTAGCACATAAGCCCTAAAATCCTATCTTAATGCCAGCCTAAGACATCTTTGAAACACTCCAAGGCTCATCCCAGGATGGTTATTTGCCTAGCAAGGAAACGATTCTGATGCCATGGAAAACTATGGATAGTCAAAACAATGCAGTGGTTGGTAAACTATTACAAGTGGGCATACTAACCCATGATTGTCAAAACTACAGTAGTTAATCTTTCATAAAACACTAAAAAGGATTACAGCGCTTCTACTCTAGTCTTGCCTGCTGCATTACAACCAGTGCTTTTAGGGAAAGTATTTTAACATCCCAAATCTCAAGCAGGTAAATGAAAGAAAAGCCGATCCAAAATTTTCACTACCTATCAAATCTCTACAGCAGAAAGCACATTTTCATAAGATTCTCACACCAAATGCAATTTACAAGGGGCCTGGATCCACGTGGATTGGGAGACGTGGTTTCGGTGCATTACACGTGACAACTAGACACTGTGTGGACGAATGTGGACTTTTCTCTCTCTTCCTAGCGTTACCTCAACTGGAGCAATGGGTAGCAATGCTATTTCCTGTGGTGGGATAGCGACAAGAATGGATGAAGGCATGTATATGCATATGTGCGTTTAAGTATATGTAAATGTATACGTGAGGATGGGCAATTCTTTTTCTCAGCACTACCTTGCTTGACAAGGGAAACGCGATTAAAACCATATATGTTCACCCATTTCTGGCGCTACATCTACAACCTTAACATTCTTAGCAATGAACAAAAATCTTTATAATTTCAACTCAACGAGTGTTAAATCAACATGTATGCAACTGGGATCAGGGTGGGCTTACCACAGTAGTGTAAATAGGCCACCTGTAATCTACAGAATAGCAATTATACATGTCCAAAGATTGTATAATACAATCATGAGCATGTGACAGGTGATGTACAGTTGGGCAGGATTTAACAGAGCTGCAAAGATGTCTTAATTGTCTCTGGTCTAAAACCACAGATGAAAGTGCCACAAACTTGGCACCAAATGTCAAGAAAACACACCAAGCTGATATGTAATCCCCAGAAGAATTAAGCTTGCTTATTTCATGAAGTATTTTCTTTCATTTTTATCATACAGATGGCCTGTTAACCCTCGTTCATCTTTGATCCACAAATATCATCCAATCTTTTGTAATGCATTCGATGTCCCTGTCACTCACATGCCCAGTATCTTATGCAACAGAATAAAGGAAAACGTGTGCATCAATGGATTCTTAATACATTGTATACATACAAACCTATTTCCACACCACAATTTCTGGACAATCTTTTACCAAAGGTTTTGTCGACCTAATGTTAACCTATTTTTACATTAAACCTCCCAATCCTTTTCCATTGATAACACTAAAACTGACAGGATTTAAATGTTACAAGCACAACACTGCCAGCTTTCCAATCCTATGGATCAAAGTTTAGATGTCTCGGCATCTTAAAGACCTATTTTAAGTTATTAAAGAACCACCCTAGAAACAACCGTAACTCAGGTCTACTGACTAAAGGACCAAACCATGCAACTTAAAACAAATATTCGATCCAACGCAAAGACCTAGAATACAAAAACCTTAAACATGAACATTCATCTGAAGATATGGACTGCAAGCCTCTTAAAGCCAGGAAAACTGGTGATCAATACCAGTCAAAATCAAAGCAAATTTAAAGTCTTAAATCAAGGGAAAATTTACATCTCCAAATCTCAATGTAGTGCTAGTGCTTGAAATACTAACCAAAAAATGCTTCCATGGATAAACATTAGGTACCAGCACGAATTTCTAATCCACATTCACAAGATGGACGGGATACGAAATTTACCATGGGACTGTTGCAAATCCAAACCAACTGAGAATGGTTTTAATAAGAAATCAATACGCCAGGCAAATTTTTGACGAATTTACTTAAACTCGGCAGAAAAATCCTGGCAACAAGAAAATACAGTTTGTACAAAGAGTACAGTAACCCAAATATCATAAAACTACATTATCAGCCATACTCACCAATTACTGTAGGTTCAAGATCGACGAACACAGCTCTGGGTACGTGCTTGCCGGCGCCAGTTTCACTGAAGAATGTGTTGAACGAGTCGTCGCCACCGCCAATGGTCTTGTCTGAGGGCATCTGACCGTCAGGCTGGATGCCATGTTCTAAGCAATACAGTTCCCAGCAGGCATTGCCCATCTGGGCGCCAGCCTGACCCACGTGGACTGAGATGCACTCACGCTGCAATGGGGGAACCTCAGTTACTTTAAGGCATCAAGCGAAGCTGCACCTAACATGCATAACACATATGCCTATTTCAAGAGAAACATGATCATATTCCTAAACCTAAAATAATCAGGTAATTATAACCTACACATACTCTTAGGGGTTCAAAAGCTCCACACACACACAGTAAACATTCTAATACTTTATGTTAACCAGGAAAATTTTTACTATACATGGTTAGGATGTTAGGTTGCCTGGTACGTTCATTAAACTTACGCTGGGCTGCATTCGCATTAGAAATGAGAATCGCGATTGGTAAATGACAAGTCTGACCCGTCAGTTTGGCACATAACTAATGAAACAAATTGCCATTAAGAAACCTTTGACGATGTAGTGGTCTCTGAAGTACTTGGGCAACGTGATAAACTTTTGAACACCTATCCATCCATCCCATGGTCAATATCTACTTTCAAGTCATGCACAAGTCTTCCATATCAATTTTCCAAACTGTATTCTTCAGTAGGGATCCTTGGTATGTCCAATGTTGCAAAGATAGAAAATTTCCTTCGGAAAAATTCCAACACTGGCGGTATATCCAGATCTTTGTCCGCCGGCCCCACCGGCCACGCCGACCACCCTCCCGCCCACGCCTTTTGTCTAGCCTTTCAAATGTAATCAACTTAGGTACAGTCTCTCCCTTAAACACACTTCAGCTTTGACAGCAATATCAATTTTCTGCTCTTCTCGTTCACTCGCACATTCCCCAAAATAAAAGGACTTACCATGTTGAACTAAATGTAGATATTGAGCACAAGAACCTCTGCCGAGATCACAAGGAACTGAGAACGCTGTCCTCGCGATGCCTCAACAATTCAAACTTCCAGTCCGTTACGGTTTATATACCAGATATGACGTCAACTACCACGAGTCTCTGATTGGTCACCAGGCAGAGATGCGGCCTGCCATTGGCTCAGCGCACCAGAGAAGCCGCCTGTCATTGGTTCAAAAGAGGCGGGAACATGCCGGCTGAGAGAAATCTCCGATTTTCACTTTAATATATTAATACCTCAGTAATTACATTTATACTTATCATTATCGTTCTTGTATAAGTTAACATTTATTAATCTGAATTGTATTATAATCAAAATCAACGTCAAACGTAAAAACAAATCTAATCGATAACTGATTTCACAAAACTCGGATAGTTGCATAACACGTCATGTTGAACCGTAGAGATGTCAATCAAACATGTTATCATACTTTAAAGTATAAAGCCTTTAAAATCCATTTGTCTAAATCACCAAGAGTTAATTTCTAAACATAGTTATCTCAGATAATCATTGTTAATAAACCAACCGAAATTATTCGTTACATCAATTCAAATCTACTTTCACCGATGGCCATTCTAGGTTTCTGGCCACATATCAAATTGGGGTATATCGTGCATAAAGGAATACAAATAATATCATGTACCCTACTTGACACGAAGGATTATGGTGTTTATTATCAAAACACATACATCTATATCATTAAATTGATGGTAATTTCGCCATTCATGCTTACACATTCATGTATATGAACTGTAACAACATGGTATGGTGGAAAATCGGAAGCGCAGCAAGGTGAAAGACAAGGAGGGACCGGCATGGAAGGTGACTTCCCACAATGCACTGGGGCCAAGTATGACACATGGAGGAAAGAGTAACTGACGACCATGACGAACAGCGTGAAATAGGAACCGCATGTGATAGGATCACATAATAGCAAAGAAGAATAAAGTGACTACAATTTCCCTTCAGATACGAAGCCCTGACAGCTGTCGCTGCCGCAGCTGCAGACGAGACTAGGGCGTGGCTGGCGGGAAAATTTTAACCGGGAACCCAAGGACAAACAGATAAACCTCTTATCGGGGTTCATATTCATCTTTCCTCCATTCCATTTTACGTTTACTTCTTATCTTCCCTTCCTTCGTCTTCGGATACAGTTGATCCATCATGTTATTCTTCGTCACCGCCGCCACCATCACCACAAATTCCCCTCCCTCCCTCCCTCCTTCCCCGGCGTGACGTTATATCCGTACTGGTGATTCACCCAGCGCCCTCAGACGCCATGACTCAAACGCTGACCTCATCTTTTCATCACCATCGTACTCTTACCACCAGACAAGAGGTCGCTCATTAAAATGCCCAGATGTATTCACTCCACCGCTGAACATTAACCGTTCTCCACACATCACAGTAATTTTTTTTTTTTTTTTTTGATTACGCGGCCATTCGCGTCTGAACTCCACTTCTTTGCACCATATTTACATTAGCTTTCCTCGTGATTCAGAAAAAAATCCAATTCAATAAAGGGTATGCGAGGGACACACAGTATAGTTTTAAGATAAAGTATATATTTCGAGTATCTCGTGATAGGTGGGTGTTGGATTTAAAGGTTATCACCACATAAAAGTTAAAATTTATGCTAAGAAGACTATAAAAACTTCGTTTCAGCAAAGTACTTATGTGCTCAAAGTTTCACTTTAAGTGCCAATATCATTATCAATCACATTATCGGATTTGCACTTTGTGCTATTATCATTATTATTAATAATATCATCGCATCTGAAGTGACATTGAGATCTGGCCCTATTGATGCTGGGATCATCTAAGCCAACATCAAATCTACAACATCCGATGTTCAAAGTAATTCTAAGATCATACATGCTCTATTTATATGACCGTCTAAAAATAATGTAGAGTTTACTGGGCGAAGGGCAGGCTTATAAAATCACTTTGGTGTAATACATTATATCGAAATTTAAGGACTCCTCTCACTGAGAAAACTTACTATAGCATTCTAACCTTCCATAGCTTTCTCTGGTTTCGTCTACTGTGGTTTTATTTCGTAGTTTTTACTGACGTAAATATCAGTCAAGCGATTGGAATATGATCTATTTTTCATATTCCAAGTATTCTTACCTAATTGGTTCTTGCTGTTCATCATATATAAATATTTCTTTCTGACGTCATTATTTTGCACAGGTTTTCGCTGCCATGAAGTGTTTAAACACTTCCAACACAGATCACTGTTTTAAAACAAAAAATACAAAATATTTACGCCACCTGAATAAAATTTTGCGTATAAGCCTTCGTCAGTTAACGACCAATACTTGAGTGTCACTCCATAAGGTAGTAATATTTATAAACGTTGAAAGAATTTAAGCAGCGGCTATTTTGCCGAATAATCGGTTCCACTAGACGAAATATCTTACCTAATCTATTTTCCCTTTACTTTAAATATATTACCCCATTATTTTTTCTTAGACAAAAAAAAAAAAATACACATCAAAATTCGTACAATAGTATAATTTAGAGTGAGGGAACAGGTTTCAGTTTCAATAAATATAAAGGGGTCGCGAAAAAGATGACACTTGTCGCCATCTTGAAGTCTATGAAAAACGTTGTGTTATAACAGAAGAACCGCTTAACCTCACACAAGAAGGCTGAGCTCCCCGATCCTTGCCTTCCTTTTAAGGTAATCCGGCCATGCAGAAAACTATAAACAACGATCAAAATAAACTAGCCAGCAAAATAAGGCTCGACGCACCAGAGCCCATTAGGCCAGTTTGACTATAAATCGTACCAATTATGTTAATATAATATAATAACACTGGAATTATGAAATATAAATCGACAAATATCAGTCTTGTGGTTCAGTACCGATAGATAAAAAAAAAAAAATCTTGCATGGAGAGTATTAATATTTCAGAGTTGGAAGGTAATGATTATGATATGGAAAATACTATAAAAAACTAATTCGTTTCGCTGCTGCATCATTGTCCTTCCGTGCGTCATTAAACTTTAAACATGGGGGCTCACTACAAAGTCCTTGTCCATCCTGGGAGAAGAGACTACGCCCCCTAGAAACAAGGCAGTGATGACGAAACGCCAGCCTACCAGCGGCGGTTATGCCGCTTACTGATACGGATAATCGACTAACATAGATTACTTTTTCTGTACATTACTCCTATCTATGGCGAAGTGGTCTCGTATACTTGAAAGATAATGTTTTTTTTTTAAGAAGGGTCCTACACCCGTAAAAACTTCTCAAAGGTAATACTGCAAAGCACCCGTCTGCTATCCGGGTAGCACACTTACTCAACGGGTATGGGGCCCGGTACTCCAGCTCCTGCTACGCCAATCCATTTTGTACGTAGTTCAGTGATGATTAATTAATGTGCCCTAATATCGATTTTTTTTTTCTTCCTGTCAACAACTTGTAGTCATTCCGGCTCAGCACTCAGCTCCTTGTATGATAAAATACATTTACAATTCAAACGTACGTATTGCGGCTGTCCTTGCCAACTGTATTCATACACCAAAGTATACTTGCATACGCAGAAAAACACACCGTACAGGTACAACAGAAAGTCTTGGAAATAAATGGCCATAATCCCCCATACTCTTACAGGTTGTTGGCAAGACGGTGTCAAGGCCACCACCTTCCCAGGATTTGTATACTAAAGTACAACTCACGAACGATACTGTCCAAGACCTGAATGACATTATATGTCCTCATGTTCCTTTCTCCACAAGAACTGTTACGCATCTTCCACCTCAGCTAACCTCGAATCGACGATAGAACTTTAGCTGGCATCGAGAACATACAGGGAAGGACAAGTCTTCCAAGATGAGGGGCGCATTACAAACCCGCTTCATCATTTGATCCTCACTGATCTACAACCGAGAATCGTTCGAGGCCATAAAACGTGTGCTTGTAATTTTACGATTATTCTCCGGTAAAATTCTGAAATGAATTCGACTGGCTGGTAATTCTGCTCATTCTTATATTTTCCAACAACTTTGAAGCTGGAAGGGGGCAAAATACCCATATATAAGTCCATTAATCGAAATTAGCTGAAAAACGGGACATCTATTCATTTGTCGATCTATTATCAGTGGATGTAAGTTCTAGTATTTTTGAGCCAAGAAAAGTAAAGTACGGCAAGTTAGTATTACAGCTCAAACAAATGGATTACTCAACGGACATTTAGTTCAGTGTGAGGGTTGCACTGATAAAACTAAAACATCTTTTTTTTTATTTGTCACAACAACGGAAATGCTGTCACTCCCTCATCCGCCCCAACCACTTACCAACTGACATTCCCCGCGCCATGCGTGTTCTCTCTCTCTCTCTCTCTCTCTCTCTCTCTCTCTCTCTCTCTCTCTCTCTCACAAGTTCAGCAACGCACTTCACAGGTAGTAGTAGGTAGTAGCACTAATGCTTGTGGGTACAGGTAGGATCAATGACAGCGGTGCAGTGATCTAACACTGCAGTGGTCGTCGAGTTCCCCTCTCTGACCCAGGTTGCTATACTTTCTTTGTTTCACACCCACTTGGGTTGCTGGCAGTCATTCCATAAACACACACCCTCTCTCCATCATACACACAACACTCGACAAGCAACTAACATGAATCTTTCTTCTTGCCTTGTCAATCTGCCCAGCTTAATGGTACAAGTTAACATAAGAACATTCATACCTACACCATATCTCACCAGTCACACGTACATATTCCACTAGTCACACTTACATCATATCCTATAAGTAATATCTGCACCACCACTCACAAGCAACAACTGCACTACAACTCAGCATCACCATCCCATCTGCACCACATCACTATTAACAACAGCTCATCACAACAACAGAACGTGCATCATATCCCAAAACCATACCCATATCAGAACAATCACACCATACCCCAGCAACACTTGTGCCAGACACACCACATATATCTGCACCACACATGGGAGGGGAAGGGATGCATCAGAGGGCACGAAAAACACCTGCAAAACAAGGCATATCATCTTATCGAACATCATGAGAAACACCTGCCTCACACCAAGCACTGTGAACCCCGGCCACGGGTGGGTGTGGTCACGTGACGTGGCGTGCGGGCGGGGCGTGGGGAACGAGTCTCGGCAAGAGGACGAACTGAGCCTCACGGACCCCGCCGCTCCCTGAACCAATTCCCTCAACAATTTTGCTTCCGCGTGGAAAATCATGAAACCACTTATCTATGTAAGTAATTCAAGGTATCGATCATACATTCTTGTTCATTACTGGAATAAAGTTACACGAATAAACTAAGCAGTTATAATTGGAGTTATTATTCGTTATTCAAAAGAACTCCTGCATCTAACATGGATAGGTTTGTGTACGCACCGTTATCAGCTTAACCGTGCCTAACGCAAGCGACGGCGTAGACGTTAGTTACTGGTTCAGTGTACGCAAAGGGACACAAGAGCATTAGTTAACATGCTTTTCGTTACAGGTGGTGGTTGGTTAGATTTGATAAGCCCGCAGTTTGAAAAACAGGGGGAAAATAAGTGTACTGAAAAATGTTCTTTTTAGAATACTGAAATATTTACATCCCACATTTTTTTTAATTTACCCTAATACCATTATAAATGCATGAGTTTTAAAAATAACACCTTCAGTAATACACAAATAATAATCCCACTCATGCATAGACTGACTCCTATACAGTGATTAATAGTGCGATCCAAGTATATGTCAGGCCCCTGTTCGAATCCCATAAGATTTACGACACGACGTGACCAGACTTTCTTTGTCACCGACATTAGGCCTCCTGGTGGCATGTTTTACGAACTTTTTCAATACTTTTCAATGTACACAACCATGCCTTATGCACTGCGCTTTTGACCGCGTGCATGTATGCTAACCTAACCTCTAGGACCGAGATATCTAAGCAGCTTGTGAATGTCTGTATGATGAATACAATATATATATATATATATATATATATATATATATATATATATATATATATATATATATATATATATTGGAAAGGATCACAAATTTGCGCGTGAACAAGATATTCCAATGAGTCCACGGGGAAAAGTGCACTTTCGTGTAATAATCACATCGTCACGTGAGACACGAGCCTCTTGGAAGTATATCAACTGACTGTTATATTTCTCTCTTGTGTCTCCCCTGATGATGTGATTATTACACGAAAGTGCACTTGAGAACTTCCCACGTATTCCCTGCGTGTCGTAGAAGGCGACTAAAAGGGAAGGGAGCGGGGGGCTGGAAATCCTCCCCTCTCAATTTTTTTTTCTTTTTTATTTTCCAAAAGAAGGAACAGAGAAGGGGGCCTGGTGAGGATATTCCCTAAAAGGCCCAGTCCTCTGTTCTTAACGCTACCTCGCTAATGCGGGAAATGGCGAATAGTATGAAAGAAAAAGAAATATATATATATATATATATATATATATATATATATATATATATATATATATATATATAAGGATAATGACCACTTATGAACCAAGTGTATAGGACCTTCCTCCTACTTCCAACTTGTTTCTTTCTTTCCATGTGTATGTACTGAACCACAATTCATGTGTATGCCTGTCCTCTGCCTACCTCTGAAACATGTCGTTTGTAAATATATACGGGAACTTTGTAATGTCTTGGGCGCGCCACTGGTTGTTAGTAAATACAGCGAACAAGACTAAACCATACCGAGCAGTCAGCTCAAAACCAGTCAGCGAATTTCTAATTCTGTAACTCGCTGACGTATTATAAGAGAAACAGAGTGCTGGCTGGGGAGGCCGCAACCCCCAATCATATATACGGTTGATGGATCCCTCTTCGTAATCACCGACAGTAGTCACGAACACATATATGGCAACTCTAACTAAACTAAATGTGTTTTATCAAGGACAACCGTGGTGGCGTCCAGGAAGGTGATACACTTACCCCGTGGCTGTTCATAGTGGTGGTGTTATGTGGTCTCCGTCATACGCATCCCCGGGTAACTTTACACCCTCCTCTCTCACTCACTCACACTCTCACACTACCCACAAGCGCAATGCTCCTCCAGCAGCCAACAGGATTTTACATGAAGTGTCCAGGTGAACCAAATAGGGTAAGCGGGGGTGAGGACGTGGGACGATAGTTGGCGGTGACGGCGGGGAAAGAACCACCCGGCATGTTTCCCGCGCTCTGCTGGACATGGCCTTGGTAGCGCAGACAAACATTTATCAATATTAATGTAATTTTTCCATGATACAAGAAAATACCTGGAAACTTATAATATATTACTGTTCTTACCATACATAGGATATTTTTTTTCATAAATACACCCAAGATATTTTGAAGTTTTCGGTGTTTACACGTAGGTGTAGTTTCGTGCGTCCGCCAACCTTTCCCTGCCAGACATCCTGAGATAATAACATGCAGGCTACGTTACTATAACGTCTGCCGGGATCATATACTGTACATCATGATACATTTAGCTCATTGGGATATTAAAGATGTACATACATGAACTGCAGCTCAGCTGCCTTCCACTGGTTTTTGTTCTTGCATTTTGTCAGTCTCATTTTCCCGTTGTCCTTGGTGTGATTCCTTTCACTGACGCCATCAGTTATATTCAAGTACTTTTTTGCCATTCTTTGCTTATTATATGTTCATACCACCAAGCTCCGTCCGTTAAATTTTTTTCCTGACTGTATGATGAACTGGTGAGTTGTGGACGACCCCCTCCCTCTATCCCTACATGGATCTATGCTAAGTTAGGTTAGCCTAGGTCAGGTTAAGAAAGCAAATACTCATAGGCTGATACACCATTTGTCATTTCCTCTTCCACACTAATTACAACACGCCATGCTTCGACAAGAGAGGAGAATCACGATACGTACCACTTTGACAGCGTTTGTCTTAGTATTGCCATATCCATCCAAGTCACTAAAACTAAAAAAAAAAAAAAAAGTAGATTGAGACCAGACTTGTATTGGGTCAAACCACACTGCTCCATTTAGACGGAGAACAAAAGGAGATATAGGCTTAGATCAAGGGCAGATTTATGATCAGACTACAATCAAGTGTTGACGCAGAACAATCAAGTGTGCCCACTGACAACATCCAAGTGAAGGCCTACACAATAGCCAGGTTTAGATGGAGACAGCCAGAGAAAGAGGCTTAGCCCACGCCAATGTGTATGGAGGTACACACTACCTACATTCAGTTTTTGACATACACAACAGCTACATGTAGGACCAAGGTCCTACGCCTGTCATATGCAGGTTTAAACCTTAAACGAATGTAGTCTGTGATCACAGGCGAGTGAAAACTATAACCAGAGCAAAGACTAGGCTTACAACCCAGATGCAAGCTAGACCATAACAAATTTTGACTCGTCCCTCTTCCCCCTCCCCATGAAAATGTGGATCCCCCATCAACAAGAAATGACGTTGTTTAGTGCCCGGGACGTAAGCACTTAGGCAAATGAACAATCGCGGCCAGAGATGTATTGATTCGACTCCCGTTTTAAAGGTGGTGGACGGCGACAGCGAGGCGAGGAGGCTAGGGTAGCGGACGGACTCTCTAGGCCCCAAGCCTGAGCGGCCTAGGGCGGGCTGGCTGGCTGGCTGGCGGGTTTATCACACAAGGACAGCGATGCTGTTAGAAGATGCACCAAGCCTTCTAACCTAGGCCGAACCCTTTGTGGCTTCCCCTTACATCTTTTTTTTTTTTTTACACAAATGAAATTCATCATTTAGAAACAATTCAGTCTAAATCAGATTATTATTTCTTTTCTAAACCGAATGATAACAATAATGATTTCATCATCGTAGTAAACCAAATTATCACAAAACCTAACTTTCCTCAACTCTTCCCGTTCTTCTTCCCGTATAGATTTGGACACAAACTGGAACACTGTGTCTTAAAACGTGAAAAAAACAGCCGTTTAGGGATAGGTTTAAACAAACCATGAAGAAATGTCACAACACTTTATTATTAATAACAGGAAACCTGAATTTTTAAAGTCTGAATCCACGTTTTGCATCTAGTCGGTAAAACTTAATATTAGAAGCCATGTAATGTATGCAATGAAGCTTATGTAATAAATCAACTTTGTAACAACCCAATTTTAACCCACTGGGGTCAGACAAAGGCCCTTTTGTGACCTCCGTAATCCTTTAGCGCTACCGCTCACAGGATGAGCATGGGTGCACAATAAATCTGCCGGGGACACCAGCACAAACCAGTCAATTAAATCCAGTCACCAGGCAATCAGTTATGTTTACACACTCTTGACATCCCTCAGACCGTGGCTGCCAGTTTAATCCCCTGAGCACGACAACACGACTCAAGCACGAAGTTTGCGACCCTTCAAGAAGACGACACGACCTGTGAGCACGACAATAAAGTCGTTAAACATAATAGTCCGATCTCTGACCACTACGGCGTGTTTCTTGAAGTCTGATGGCCTTTAACATGGCTGTTAAGGGTTGGGTTAAAGGCCACGGCATCGCACTTCAAAGGTCGCACAGCCGTGTTCAGAGGTGCGACCATCGTGCTCAAGGCTTCGAACATCGTGCTCAAGGCTTCGAACATCGTGCTCAAGGCTTCGAACTTCATGAACAAGGGATTATTATTTTTTTTTTTTGCCAGCCCAAGCACAGCAGACATGCGCCACCATTCAGGTCGCAGCCAAATACCAGCATAATCAAGTCAAAGAGTCGGTTCATGCCAGATTAAAGATGAACACTCTCTACCCTCAAATTACCACATCATTAATGCACGTCTCACTCGGTTACTAGCACTTGAGAGGACTGTGCATCCCTCAGGTCATAGCCCCTATCAGGTCTCACCTCAACCTCACTGCGAGACCCCGTCTGAGATGAAAATATAGTCAAGTATCGGTTCAGATCAAATCGCAGCAGTCGCGTAGCGTCGCGTCTCGAGTCAAATCACATCCAGGCCATGTCAGCACTTAACCACCCCGTGACATTCAGGTTAGGGTAGCGGTACAGAGAGAGAGAGAGAGAGAGAGAGAGAGAGAGAGAGAGAGAGAGAGAGAGAGAGAGAGAGAGAGAGAGAGAGAGAGAGCGATTCTTTTATCTCTAGGGTCGTCCCTACTGTTTGCTGTGTCGTGAACCATAGTATTGAGTGAGAAGGTAAGGCGTATCTCAACAAAAGGGTATTGAAAGTCTTCCTTGAGTCGACTTTTATGAGGAAAAAAAAATCACATTGAAATGCATAATAAGGAGAGGATCAACTTAGGCCAACCTATGTCCTCTAACATAGACTAGAAAATATACGTTGGGATCCAATCATCTGGTGATCCAGACATTTATTAACGAAATTTATGCCTATCCAACGAACCACGAACACTCACTCGGTCATATAATAAAAAAGGAAATTTCTGGGAAAGTTGGAAAGCAGTAAGTGCTGCTCTTTAAAGCCACAAGAGAACCACCACATGCGACCGTGCGATTCGCAGGAAGTGCAAGTATTCAGATGTTATGATAAGGGCGAACGGGTCGAAGATGGAAGCTTTGATTCCCGATACCGCACGACCAGCCAGCGATGCCATGGCCCACCCTCAAGCCTGCCCCCCCCCCCCCCCCCAACACTTCCTTTAGCGTCCCGTCCACGCCTCTGTCCCTCGTATGCACCCACGTCTTCCTACACCTCTTGCTCCTCTCCAACGGTCCTCTGCCCTGCTCTGATCTGCCCACGTCCTCCAGACACCCACCCACAGCAGTCTGAGGTAAGGTCATCCCCTGGCAGCAGCCCGCGGGAGGGTGGTGGACAATTCCTAACAGCATGTCTATATATAGCCACCACCCCACGTTAAGCCACTCCTGTCGGTTTGGTGTCCCCAGGATCAATGGAGTTTTAAACAGAAGCTGACGTATCAGACCGACTTCTAATATTCGGTCTGATATTCAATCCTGCTAAGGTACTGAAGACGAGCCTGTCGTCAAATGAGGTCATGTCAAACTAACTTACGTGCATGACAAGTGGTCTGACACCTATGACTCAACTTCGGCTAAGTTAACAACTCCAAGTATTCAGAAGTGTGATGTAAGCTTTCTCCGCCTCCGCCTCCAGACTGTGGGCGCCGGCAGTGTGGGTAGCGGGTAATGACAAGCTCGTCCACTGACTCCGAGCCTCCCCCGCCGCCTTCAGTAGGAGTTTCCCTCCTGACATCACCCCCTCGAGTTCCATTTAGCTTGTCCAATGACACCACTCCCCAAGGGTCTATTACTGTTTCCTAATTCATATGGGATTAAGGCATGAGATGTATAGGTTACAAACGTTTATGTATATTACAAACGTGTATGTATACATTCGTATTCAATAATGTTTATCTCGTTTTTTTATCTCTCACGAAATGATCAATAGTCGACTGTATCTGCTACACAACCAACTGACCCAGTGACTAGTTACTAAGTACCATATGGCGGAGGAATTTCTCTGACCCCTGGGTCGCCTGTAATTCTTCAGCTGAGGATGTCAGAGATCACCGGCGGCGGAGGTGGTGGGCTGAATGTGGGTGAACGTAACTTCCCTCAGTTCACCCCCTCGCTCTCATGTCCCAATCCTCCACTCCAGGCTTCCTCTCATCTGTCTTACCCTAACAGCGTTATTTCTACTTTTGTTTTTCATTACTGTCGGTTTATGTAATTATGTACCATTATACACTATGATATGTTGACAAGAATTAAATATTAAGCAACAAGAGGGCAATATATGAAGCTTAAGTCAAGCTAAAGACTATCGGACACATGCTGCGACCCATGTGGAGTTTCTCGAATCTTCTCACGACTTCGATGCCGTCACCAAAGTTATATAGTTCGTGAATTTTATATTAAATCCTCATCGCAAGAGACAGTATTCATCCTAGTCTCTGAATACATACAACCCACTGGCACATACTGGCAATCCATAAGTAAGGATTACAATAAAGTAAAGGAAGCACATAGTATACTTTTACGGTAAAACTGGCATATGACGCCGTGAAAGGGACCGGTTGGTTGAAACACCGGCGCCGATGCATGAACCGCTCCTTCCCCCGACACCAACCCCCACAGACACCCCTTATACTTAGGATTCTTAATCATTTTACTTGAGCGGTGAGGAACTAGACCCTGTCCCATCTTCAAGTGCACTTGGAATGTGCACTTGTAAGTTCTGCCTCGTTTCTTTTACATCTTCAGAGCTTTTATGCACACCTGTGGCAGCTGGAGCTTGTGACACGTTTCCGCGTACATTCTCCACCGTTCCCGAAGTGTCGCACGGACTATTAACTAGTGTTTTCCTTTAGGATATCTCGAAGATAAAGATACTTTCTCTTTTAGGATGCAGGTTATAGAATTAGCAGAGACACTACGAGACTGGCTATGCAGTAGAGACGCGAGGTTTTAAAAAGATTAAGGTCAACAGATTAGCGGAGGTTTCCACGTGAGGGAGCTCAGGGAGGGAGGGAAACTACGAGTCAACACACCATGGTGGGAGGCGGGGAAGCACTCCGTGTGTGGAGGTGTAATGCTCGGAGGCCAAGCGTGATCCAGTGTTTAACTTACCGTGAACGCGTCTCAAACTAAATGCTTTAGTCTCGATATGATTTTTTTTTATATATATACAGCTTAGAAAATACTTTGAGAATTGAAAGAAAAAAGTTATACTGTATTACAAACCTTCATGTTTTTGATTAGAGGTAGAGATCATAATGTAATAAACCTATATAAGTAGTCTAGTGAACAAAAGTTCAAGCAGTGAACAAAAGTTCAAGCAGTGTCCTTCCCAGGAACTTTCACTTCCTGAGCGTGACCTAAACTTTCTCCTCGGAGCTGTTCCACTCAGCAGACATAGTTAAAGCATTAGGGAATTATGGTCTTCAATTGCCCCAAGCGAGAGAGGGTCACTCTCGCCCAGTCCACCCAAGCCATTCATCTCTGTCCTCCTTCCCTCCTTGCTCAAGCCACGCAACTCTCGTCATTCTTTACTTGCCTTGTGACCTTGCCATCATACTCATACGTACTCAGGTGTACGTCCAGTCCTTCTGGCTAGTCATTTACATATGGCGTATCACACGAGACACATCCAACCTCCGTGTTACTGTGTGTGGTAGAGCCAAGGTCGAACAAACATGGAACACCGGCTCCCCTGGTCCTCGTACACTTCGTGACGCCCTGGTACAGGAAATTCTCCCCAGTACATTCTGGGAACTTGGTGTCTCCACGACTACGTCTACTCGAGTCTTCATGTTTTCAGTCTGTTTCGTCGTCGGTGGAATCCTCCGTCATCAGGACTTTCAACCATCTCCGAGAAAAGTGTGTATTTAGCCGTTTCCCTCATCTTCATTGTTCCTTCATTGTTTAATATTACCGTACGACCGTTCTGAACCACTGCGCTTACTTTGGAGGGATGTAAAATAACAAGTAAATACGCATCTTTCATAATCTTTACCCATTATGTAGTCTGAATGCGCCACACTTCGGTATTTCCTCTACCTAGCTAGCTAGCTCCATATTTCTCCAAAGACATATCTTCATCCATGGCCGTCCCCACTCGGCGCCCTCCCTCACCCTTGGCCACCTGTCCGTCCGTTACCACTCTCGCTACTTCCATTATTTTCCTAATCTTGCTCCTCTCTGCTCCCTTCTACCCTACTGCTGCTTCCTGTAACCCGCCATGACCATCTTACCGGTTCCTGTAACCTCTTTGCCGTCTCACCACTTCCTGTAACCTCCTCCTCAGGCTAACTTACAAGTTCGTGTAGCCTTCCCTTGCCACCTCACCGAGTTCTGTAACCTGCCCTTGGCCACCTCACCGAGTCCTGTAACCTGCCTTGGCCACCTCACCTGTTCCTGCATCCTACCCTGGCCACTTGTAACCTGCTCTGGCCACCTCACCGGTTCCTATAACTTGCCCCTGGCCACCTCACCGCCCCCTGTAGTCTTTCCTGGCCACTTCACCGGTTCCTTTAAACCTCTCCTCGTGACCTCTTCACTTCGTGCAACCCGTCCATGTCACGCGCCACTCCAGTTCGTCTACTCTCCTCCCTCAGGTACCCCTAAACCTGTCCTAGCCTCATCCTTATTCCTCCCTACCCCCACATCTACCTGACTTCCTTGCCCGGCTAACCGTTTCACAACTCTTATACACACGTGCACCACCAGCACGACCCTTCAACGCCAAGTACACTCACGTGCACCAGCAACATACTGTCACGTACGCTACAAGCACGACCGTTCGACGCCAAGTACACTCACGTGCACCAGCAACATACTGTCACGTACGCTACAAGAACGACCCTTCGACGCCAAGTACACTCACGTGCACCAGCAACATACTGTCGCGTACGCTACAAGCACGACCCTTCAACGCCAAGCACACTCACGTGCACCAGCAACATACTGTCACTTACGCTACAAGCACGACTCTTCAACGCCAAGTACACTCACGTACACCAGCAACATACTTTCACGTACGCTACAAGCACGACCCTTCAACGCCAAGCATACTCACGTGCACCAGCAACATACTGTCACTTACGCTACAAGCACGACTCTTCAACGCCAAGTACACTCACGTACACCAGCAACATACTTTCACGTACGCTACAAGCACGACCCTTCAACGCCAAGTACATTCACGTACACCAGCAACATACTGTCACGTACGCTACAAGCACGACCCTTCGACGCCAAGTACACTCACGTGCACCAGCAACATACATACATTCACCTACGCCACCACCACGACCCTTCATGCACCAAGCGCTCTCACCAAGTATAAACCCTCAGCATCAAGCAACCTTACGTGCACGACACTTACAGACACCAAAGCATGCCCACGTAAGCTACCAGCACGAACCTAGAACACCAAACACTCATGCGTGCGCTACCAGCACGATCCTTCACCCCCTCCCCCGCCTAAGGCTCACCGTGCGCCGCCACCGTGCACATACTGCAATACGCTTGGCTTGAAGTCGAACCCTCGCACATCTGCCAACTAAGCGGGCTTTATATTTCACCCCAGCCACTGCCGCAGCACACACTTATCTCTCTGAGACGCCCACACTTCTTTCTGTCACTCTGGACAGTGCACTGACAGCACTAACACTTATCTTTACCTATCGATGTTGAAAATGTCAAAATCCGTCTTCTATGATCTCTTTACTAATCCTGACCACATGTACTAACTCTGTCTTACTAATCCTAATCCTTATACTTAATCCTGGATCTTTTATATATCGTGATTCCTATATGTAGTTTTGATTCCTGTCCCAATCGTCCGCTTTTGCTGCCTCTGTCTGTCTCTACGAATTCATAGACCGATGTTCTCTTAGTCTAATTCCGCTACTATTCCTGACAACTTAACTAAGCCAGATTCCCTATTGCCGCCAGCAGAATACCCGGTCATTCTAGCTTGCCAGGAGTACCCACCAACTGCAGCCCTGACGCTTGGCCATCCTCCCTTTCTCTTATCGTCTTTAATAATCGCTGGGTCCTTCATACTGAACAAACTTCAGGGATTATAAAGATGACATTAGAGTTCCCATCGACTTGACTTAGGTATAATAATGACCTTAAGTGGCGAAAAGAGTGCGAGGGGGGAAAAAAAGAAGAAAGGAGACGCCATACGGTAGCGCGGTACCTGCAGGGGTCTCGGCTAACCCAATGCGTCACTCACAACCCTGAGCTGATCCCCTCTAAGCTACCACACACAACCCCCCCTCCCGCTCATGAACGCTTGCTTACGTACCCCTTGACACGAACAAACGCTTCCATGATCTTGTACGTATATGTATATGTATATATATATATATATATATATATATATATATATATATATATATATATATATATATATATATATACCAACAGCTGGAGAGCACAGTGAGAGGTGTGTACACAGACCAGACCCTCCGGCGTTCCCGTTAGAATGGTTTTCTTTTCTAGGGGAAACAGGAATGAAAGATGGACAGGACAGGACATGAGTGACTCTGTGAGGTTAGGATTCCTTGGACGGTGTGAGTGTTTCAGAGAACTTGAAATGTCACAGGGAAATCACGCGTCATTTCCCACAGACACAGAGAACTGACTCTAATCACAAGACGCAGAGTTAGATAAACTTGAGTAAAACTGAGAAAGTTTGATAAAGAAAATAAATTAGAAGAGTAAACTTGGTCATCGTGGGGAAAACAAGGTATGGTATCGCCTGGTTGCCGCTAGCCAACCAATGGCGGTAGCGGCGGATCAATATTCACAACAGGTGGCGCACTGCCCAGTCAGCCCCACCCAGCGAACCCCTGGCGCCTCACACTCCTAGCGCCTCCACTTACTCCCTATTCTTTTGGACTCGCTTCTCATATTCGCTTATCCAACGGTTCATGGTCAATCAATATCCCGTATACCTACTACGGTTACTGGATCATACTTCTCCCTTCAACCTCTCGCTCGAGTCCGCATCGCACATGCTTATGGAACAACCTCCCTTGGTTACTACTTATCTTTCTTCTCGATCAGAGGTTTTCAAACCTCTCTTCTATGATGCCTCATTTATTCTTTATTTATCTTCATGGTTACTGTGGACCCCGACCACGATCAAAAGAGCCTAATCACGAATAGGTATTTGTTTAAACCAGAACACTAGGGTAAATGAAGGAACAAGGTTTACTATATATATATATATATATATATATATATATATATATATATATATATATATATATATCAAACAGAACAAAACTATTCACGTTTACTGAGAACACTCTCGAAACAAACATTGACGAGGGAGAACTGTCGACTCTGGCATTACATAACACTTTCAAAACCTGGACAAGTCTAAATTGCTATACGACCCCAAGGAAAATGCATGGTGACCCCCGGGGGTGACACCGCCCCTGCTCCACATACTCTATTCTTACCAACTGCTTGCTACACTTTGGGTTTCTTGTCAAACCCAATACGCAACTGCCACCCACTCTAGTGTTATCCGACCTCTTTATTTTCACATATGTTCGTTACCATGAATGAGTTACTGCCACTAACATAGAACCATTCTTAAAGCTCATCTGTTAATAAGCTGGCGTGATACTAACAACTATTTGTGTTACGGGGAGAAGGTTTAAAACACTGCTGTTTCCCCCATCTCTCAACCTTGTGTACATGTACCATGTCTTTTATTGTACATATGCACACACACACACACACACACACACACAAAACACAAGCCCAACTGTGTGAGTGTGTGTGTGTGTGTGTGTGTGTGTGTGTGTGTGTGCTTACACAACAGTAAAAGACATGATGCATATACACAAGGTTCAAAGTCGAGGCAACATGAATGTCAAATTCTATCCCTGTAAGACATAGCAGTAATCACATCCGTCTAAGCAACTTCTTTCATGGTCTGAAACCTTTCATTCACCTCTTCAACCTTTATCATTCTTTTATCTGTTCATTTATTCTTGAGTTCCAGAATTTCACAACCGTATAGATCACATCTCTTTCAATCAAGCGTAATAAACTACTCCACTGAAATGTTACGCTCAACATCAAGGTACAATTAATTACTATGGTTTTTAGCACTTGTTTCATTCGCTTTATATAAGATCATTCTCATTTACACACCTTAAAGTCCCTCACTGTCAACCATATCTTCACCCCTTCCATTATCTGTAGCTTTGTTTACGTCCGCCCATTCATCCATTAATTCATTCGCTCAGCCACTGAATGATTCACCAACTCGCTGAATTATTCACCACCCAGTCGCAAGCATTGGACCACGAGTGTGTATCCCCATCCGCCATGAGCGGAGCCTTCACCGGGCTTCGATTCGGCGTCCCCCCTCACTCCACGATACCAACACTCGATGTGCTTGTTGCCAGCTCCACGGCTGTCCTCGCGTTGGTCGCAAGGTCGCGTTTATTCTTTTTTTTTTTTATATATAACCTGCAGATTGATTTATTGATTGCGTCTATCCACGGCATTGCATGGTATATCGTGACCCTGGTGCAGGATATGCGTGTGTCTGTGCTCGCGTGTGCGTTCTCGAAGTGTTTCTTTGAATATAGGGAAGGGGAATTTTACCCCCGTGGGACGCCACTTCTTAACTCATCTCTGCTTTATAGCTCGCTTAAGTTCTTAATGTTAACCACAATCACTTCATCTTAAGCTTGTTACGTGTTTCGGCAACTCACAAAGAAAATGTTTCCTCACGTCCCTCCTGACACCTTTCTTGCCTAAATTCCCGCTTCACTTGTTTTGCTCTACCTTCGAGCATCGAAGTACTGGTCTGTGTTAACAGTGTCGTGGCTGCTGAGGGACTTGTAAGTGGATTATAATGTCTCCTCCATCCTCCTATGGTTCGATATTTCGTCTATACATTTCTAGCAACATCGGCGCATTATTCCTTTGAACCTGCAAAAGCACTTTTGTGTCTGCTGCTGAAACATATTCTCTCAGACCAGAGAGGTACCGATCCCAATTAAGTTAATGTGCTGGCAAAATACGTTAGTGTATTGAAGGACGAAGCACAGGATGACCATTGTCCTATTCCAGTTGGGGACTCCATAATGTGAGATCCACACCAATAATGCTTATGTTGAATATACGTGGGACATATCGCCCCAGACCTCTCACTACCCATGTACTAACAGATTCTCCTCGGGTAAAATCTTCGGTAATAACCATCGGCATGATGTCACCTCCCAGGTCCCCCTCGGGTCTTGTAACGTATTTTCACCACGTATGGCAGACGATGGAATGGTCCCTTTCTTACCCATAATTGTTACGTTGCAATCGCTCGTTAAATGTTATTAGCCATTTGGCTAACCACTGCTGCATTTCGCCCTGGTCTCAGCACACACATACCGCACTGCCTAATACGCAGCACTTGACATCCGGCAAAGATACTCAGGTATCATATGATTTCATGACAAGTAATGTTACACAAACCAGATGCAGAAGAGGTATCCCTCAGGAACACCATTTTGTTACCTTCAATCAGCTCTAAAAAGGTTTTACTGACGTGCTTACTGCTTCCCCTTGAGTCGTCAGTCTCCTGTAGAGAACAGCATCAAAGGACTTTTGTAGTCCGGGTACACATCTTTGTTCTTGCTCAACCTCTTTGAAAATTTAAAATTGCGTCTAAGACTATCTCTCTGGATCAAGATATTCTCTTGTCAGTTTCCTGATTGTTGTATCTAGCATCTTGCAAACCATGCTCGATAGTGACATCTGGCTGTTAACTTGGGCTACCTCTCTATCACTTTTTTTAAAACGTGTCACTACATCAGTACATTAGCTCTCCTTATTCCGCTCGAAAACAACCCTCTTAAGGCAGACCTTAAACCAATAGCAGTCTTGAGTGTGAGGTGAGATTTAATACATGAACACTGTATAGTTTTTGTTTTTAGGTGAACGTGTGCTTATATGTATGTACCTATGTCTGTATCTAAAACTGTGTGCTTGTTTATGAAGGTATATCTGTAAGGTATGAAGGGCTATTTTTCTAAGTTTCTGATTTTCCCATATACTTTTCCATTTCTTTTTTTGGGAAAAATGTTTCGCAAATGTAGCTATAATCTTAGCATGTGCTACCACAACACCGTTTTCAAAGGAAAGCTTACAGATTTCCAGGGAAAGTTAAATCATGCATGGGCAGCTGACCTCTCAATGTCGCCTCAAAGTCAGAACAGCTTCAAGCCAATACTATGACGAAATATGTAACGAACGCACTTGGGCCAGCCCTTCTTCTGGTTATACATATATTTCATTTTTGGACGCCTTTTTCATAGTAAACTGAGTTTTTCTGTATATTACAAAATCCACTGATTTTGAATTATATTCAAATACTTGAAATTCACACAATCAATTACTTATTGCTGCATTAAATTTCCTGTTGAAAGTCATCATTAATCATTCTAAAATTGCATTATTCATATTTCAATTTCGACGTCGCATTTCCTCGACGGTGCAGGTCCTTGGGTGCACGGGAGCCTCCGCCACCTCAGACGTGGCACCACCGCAGCCCTACTGCTGCAGTATTGACTGACTAGATACATCAACGATTTCACATCAACCGCGCTCAAACACTGCGGAATTAGGATATAGTTTCCTTGAAATTGGCGCGACGTTTTAGGTGGTTGGTGCGATGTTACAAGCAGTGTCTGGTGATGGATGCAGTGTTTGGTGGGCAAAACGCGGCTTTTGGCGAGTAGCGTCTAGTGATTGGAGCGGTGTTTTGGTGGGTGGCGCGGCGATTCTGGTGGATGGTGTGGGTAGTGCTGTTAATTGTAACAGGTACTTTCTGCTTGCTCTCTTTTTTTTTTCTCGTGAGTGGTTTGCAATGGTCTATGATGGCCGACATTTTTTTTTTTTTTTTGTTCTTGCTGTTTTCAACGCAAGTGCTACCCTGAGTGGGTGGTGTTGTCTGTACAAACGCCAGATCTCTGCCTGTCACGGGCTATCTTAATGACAACAGTTTCCAATAATTTGAAGCTGTCCAATTAACTGCGTGTCTGGTGGAAACCGCTGTGTAAACCACCCGTGGCGCAGTGTTGGGGGCTGCGCTGCCGTAACTGTAAAAATAAATACCGCAACCGTTTCAACTGTACCAAACTTGAGTGAGATAGTATAGCAATATCTATATTTAAGATTTCCAGCTACAGTCATCAGATAACATCCGTTGCTGCTCGAGTGGTGGTTCAGCAGTGTTTTTTCTGGAGGAAATGTAGACCTTTGAGCATGAACGGTTCTGATTCAACGGTAAGGATTATCAAGCTCCATTAGAGGTATATAATTTTTTTCGGATGCGTGATTTTCACTAAAATGAAACTTGAGGGTATCCCTTATACACACAAACAACTACTGGAGAAGATCCAGAAGGGAGCAACAAAGATGGTACCGGAATTAAAATGTCTTGAATTCTTTACTGAGAAAGGCTTACGACCCTGTTTGCAAACCATGAGAGAGAAAAGAGTAAAGGGTGACTTGATCACAACGTTTGAATTTTCAAATCAGCTTGATGATTAACACAGTGGACATTTTTTTTGAAAGATGCAGGACCAAAACAACCATAGGCCATAACAAGACATTGAGTGAGAACCTTGTTAGAAAGTTATAAATACGTATATCACAAGAGTATCACACGAGTGGTGGATGAATGGAATAAAACTGAATGAGGAAGCAATAAATGAGGACGACATACATACGTTAAAAAATAAGTAAACAGCATTCAAAAGACGGGGCTCCACGAGTATAAAACTCCCTCTCCATACGGTACAAAGAGTTAAGTGTACGTTACACACACACACAATCTTTTCTTACTGAAGCTTAAGTTCTAAAATGTTTGGCATAGAGGTATGCGTTATGTACATACACTTAGCAAGCCAAGAACGCTAGAAATATTAACAAGATATTATGAAATATTATGCACTCAGAGGAACATAAAAAAAATACTTTTAACAACACAGTAATCTATCATCAAGAGATAATATACCACTGCGTAATACGCAAGATGACATCACATGCCTAGAACCAGAGAGTACGTCCTCTTGACCAACACAACTGTGCATAGTTATCTATCAATAATGGCCTATCTATCATCATTAATCCCATACCCCATTCAATGGTGTAAATAAAATATACACATCCTCTGAAATCCCCCATTAAAGTCATCCTTGCAATTCGATCTTTTGTCCTTGTCAAAGTACAGACTTAAATAGCCTTCATCTGAGTCATCCGTCACACCATATAACGCATCATAAATCATACTAGGTTCTCAATGACCGTGATGAACAACAAACATAACGCACATCAAGGATTTTGGTCGTGGCCGTCACACACACAGACTTCCAACTCTCTCGAATGTTCCTTGCACGCACCTATAACTCTCTGCTTTCGATAATACTGGCATATCTTTCATCGTCATGTATACAAAACCTTCGACGAAACTGCATCGTCACGTACATAAGACCTTCGACAAAGCCTAGCCTTACTTTTCTTATCAAATGTCTTCCCTTATGTTGACTGCCTTGTATCACCGGCATCTCTATTCTCTGCCTAACCTCAACATTCAAGCAGTGGAGTGTGGATCTCCTCACACACTCTCCCCCTCACACTGTGGTCCCCTAAGGCTCTGTCCTCGTCCCGGTCCTTTATATTTTCCATATGGATGGTCTATTCCGAACATAAATGAATTATACTTCTATGTAAATGAGACCAGCCTTCATCTTTACAGCGATATACCATATCTTTCAAATAATTATTCTTCAACCTGTACTTTCTCAAATTATTAGTAATTTTCATTTGTTGCCGTGATAGCCGCTGCACCAGAACAACCATTCTTAAAATATATGCACATAAGCACCTATATTCAACTTTTGTATGAACTATATGCTGTAAGATACATAAAAAGAGCACTCCATATAAACAACTGCAAATGTATAACCTGAACACCCCCTAACACATGTGCCTAGCCAACTCAACCTTCGCCTATGAGTCACACGAATCCTGTAGTGAAAGCATATATATAGTTGTAGTACGATTATCTACTCCAGAAGAAGGTGCTTCAACTAATTTCGATCAGTGGTTACAAAATGACCTGGACGACCTTACGTAATGACCCTGGTAGTTGATAAGCCTCAAGGAAAAACTAGCCCAACCTGCAACTCTTGACACGTTTTCACTGAGATAATACCTTAGTCTAGCACTCTTTAATATCTTCTAATGTCATATTAAAACTAATGAGTAACTCACCAGCCAACTCAGTAACCAAACCTTACTAGGGAATCGTCTGGCGGAGGCGTTGGTGACTGACAGTCCTAAGTTTTCCTTAAGCATAAACTTTACATTTAAGATACGGTACTGTAGCTGAGCTGGTGAACCCTGTAGCTACTATGGCCAACACTAAATCGCTGTTTGTTACCATTATAATCCATTAGAAAATTATCTTTATATCGCAGGCACTGGTTTGAATTGCGTTTATAAATCATTCTTCTGTGTTCAACTATATAACAATGATGTACAAATTAAAGTACCCCGTTAACTTTGTCCATCGCAGTCCTTAAACACAACAATACACTGGAGGGTGAGTTTGGTGTTCACGATTACACGCTAGGCTAGTGAAGGATCCAGACGTACTTCCGTGTGGTCACCGTCTGTGTCTAAAGACACGGACTCCCGCGTCACCAGCCAGCCTCTCACGCGTAAATTTCTACGAACAACGCGCGTGGTGGTGATTGCACACCCCAATCCCCCGGTCTCATTTCTAAATTCTTGATCCTCCTCACGCATTTTTCAAACCATTATCCGAAAGAAGGATAACTCCTAATCACTAAACTGACAGAAAAGCTAATGTGTACGATTGCAGTTCATACCACACCACTATGGTCAAGGTCCTCGCCGGCGTAACCAAGGTGAAACCATCAAACGGAAGGTTTTATGGGAATACCACACAACAACGCTGTAAGCACGCCAAGGGTGCAACACCACAATGACCCCCGATTCTCGGAATTTCGAGGGTGGCTCGTACTCGCAAACATCACGGAAGCAAAACTACAGCAAATCTTTATGGCACAATAACAATAAATGGACTTGTCGCTCGTGGCGCAACCTCGAAACGGTCACACCTATATGGTCTGGCCTAGCAGGCAGGGAGGGACACCTCGACACAGCGCTCCGCACGGGAGCAGGGTAGTCTCCTTTGGGAGAGAGAGGTTTGCGCTGGCTGTATTCCCTCGGAGCATAGAATACGTCTACAGATATAAGGCAGACCATCCTCAGACTAGTACACCTAGGCTTGCCCAGATGCAGTTCTTACATCCGCGGTGTGGCCACGGGTACAGTCGGGGACTGTACAAGCCACAAAATGAAGTTCCTTTCATATGCAGACAACCAACAAACAAGCAGCACTGCATCACAAAATCCGAATAATGGCACACAAACAGAATGGTCTCGACCTGAACCCTGCAAGAGCCTCATGTAAACAGAAGGTACTGCTGTGGCAGGAACGACTGATATCAATCAACTATATCAAGAAAATTATGGACGTAAAAAAACGCACACAATCAGTGGATCACACTTTCCTGTCCAGAATAAGAACATGGACATTCCCTTTTATATCACTTCCGTTAGAGTCTACGGTAAACGAAGGGAATTTCCGCACCAGTCGACTTCCTTTTAAAGGAAGGGAGTCGACGAAAGGGAGTCGACTTCCTTTTAAAGGAAGTCGACTCCCTTTTGTTTTTGAAAGCTTTATTGTTACAGATTTACAAAGGAAAGTGTAAAAGCCACATTTCTAAAACATTTTCTTTAAACTGAGAACTGTGACATTTGAGAAAGATGTTTCTGTCAATGCCATTGTGCAATTTCTTACATATGTTTATTTTCTTAACCACTGTTATCTTTACATAATTCTAATTGTTGATATTTTGTAAAGATGGCCCCTTCGGTCACCGATACAGCAAATCCGTGAATGTAAAATCTGACTGGTTATGTTTGCAAGAGTCCTTTCTTCTGCACAAATCAGTGTGGATACACTGTTTCCATGTTATTTATGGAATCAGTTCCTTAATTTTCTTTTGCAGCCTTAATCGAATTTGAAACGTTCATTTAATCATTAAAAATCTCTCTTATCGACCTTTATTTTTCCATATTTCCAAATTACGTATAACCCAGCCCGTCAACGCTGTATCGCCACATTCCACCATGTATGACCTTTCCCCTTCCACCGGGCCTTCACCCAAGTTGCGGTTGACCCTCAGGGTCTTGAACCTTCACCCCTCTACCGTTTTCCAACTCTCATTAACCACTCTCATCTCACCCACTCGCGCCTTAGTGACAACGTAGCCCAACTATTCCAACCTTGCCTAACATATTACCTTATAGGCAGCCTAGCTGTTACAACATTTCTAACCTTACCTAACTTTATACTTTATACCATCTTATTCTGAGTTTCGTTTTCTATCATTTCATTCCCGTAACTGTTTATTCATACAGAATTTAAGTTAGTAGTAGCGGGAAGAAATTATCCTTATCCTTGTTCTTTGTGTAGTAAATGAAAGCCATACACCATGTCACATGGAAAATTCACGCAAAGCTTTTAAGACGATTTTCACTGTGAGTTCCTTCTTGGAGGTCATCAACCCTTAATTACCCCGCTGAGACGTGGATGAGAAATGATCCTGCTGATCTAATGGCAACAGCAGCATCCTAATTCAAATATTTCAGAATAATGATATAATACGACATCTTTTCTGTAAATAACTTCACAAAATTATAAGAAACCCTGAAACTAGACTCATGGCGATGAGGAAGACATATTCAGAACACTTAACAACTGCTACACTTCCTGAGTTACTGTAAATACAACAAGACTCCTGTCAGCCAATACCTATACATTCATGGGCTGTTTTCATTTCACATTTACACGGTTAAGGAGGGCTGCTTATTAGAAATACATATGCAATATATACAAACAAAGCTATTACATATGAACAAACCTGTATTTAAATAAAAAATGTGGGATTATACGGTACATCTGAAAATTACTTAGTTTCAGTAATTTCATAATAATTTTCTTAGTATACACAACTGAGAACTCTTGTGCTGACTTATCATAATCCATAATGATCAACTTTGTTTTTATCTGGAAAAAACGCCAGGGACTTGTGATACCCACCACCAGAAACATTCTAGCGAAGGTTCTACCACCAAGAAGATTCCATTCCTTAGAGGAAAGACTGGAGTCATACTCTAGATCTACCATGTACAAAAATCATGAAATTTACCTTATTTCATTGCACGAAATTGCTAGCAGGGGAGCGAGCACCCGTACACCAATGTCAACAATACCTCCAGTGACGTCCTGCTGGGCTAAAGACTATAACTTGTCACACGTCATGTATGTATTAAACTTGACATGAATGAGATTTAAATTTTCATTTTTAATGCATAGTAATATACAGATAACCTACGTAGTTTATACATTTAATTTGAAGGAAAATAAAACTATCGGAAGAGTAACCCGGAGTTAGTTTGGAAACCTAAAAATTATTGCCAAGAGACCACACAACCCTGCATTATAATGATTTATACACAAAATCATTTTTGTAATACTAACAGAAAGAGCACAACAGTGAAAGTTATAGTTCCTTAATACCATCACACTGGCAAGTAGATAATTATTCCTGATAACCCAAAAATATCAGACGTGTCAAACTCCATTTATGCACGAAAAGTTCAGGTTGATATGAATCTACTACCGTCATGTTACCTATGGAAAGTTTTATTCTAAATAGTTTGAATAGTTTAAGATGAAAGAAATTAGACACTCTAAGAAATGTTCATCTCACAAGCGCATGGACAAAGCTCATGAACCAAAGTACTTGGATATCCTAAGGGAGGAAATAGGCATAAATAATGCGAAAAAGAAATATAGAAATGGGTTGTGCCAAAATATGGTATGAGTAAAGAAAATGAGGATATTGCTACGTGCGCTTTGCTCCGATTGTCAGTAAAACAACAAATAACCTAACATAAACGTATATTGAAAGAAAATATTTCTCGCGTTACATTAATCACTTCAATAAATAGAATATCGAACTACATTTTCATGATAATTTTTGCACATAGCAGTAGTCTGTAATGGATATGCCTGTACAACAGAAAAACAAGAAAATGCGTCATTAAGAGCGTTTGTGTGTGTGTGTGTGTGTGTGTGTGTGTGTGTGGTGGAGGCCGGGTTGGGCTGGGGGGTCAACACGACCCCCAAGCCACCGGCCGGCTCTCCTCCCTTCTAGATGCTTCCCTTACAAGGTTTGGAAACTATGGTGCAGTTTGTCAGAATACTTTTATTTCATGAAGTACCCGACAGGATATAAGTATTTACATGGTCACACGTAGTACATCGTCTCTGGTCCAGCAGAGAAGCCGGTGTGTCATTCTAAATTAAATCTTTAAAAGAGCAAAGTTAGGAATACACTGTAAGAAATTTATGGAATCAACATTATTTACAATATGTATAGCAGAAGACAATAATATAGCAGATAAGTGGGCCTTCCCATGTTATCATATGTATGTGTATGTAGTTGGATTGCAAGGCTTTCAACAATTTTAAGCAAAGATTATCAAACCGGAATACATACTCATACATCATACAGATATAACATGTCAAACACACGTAGGGGGAAAATATCAAATATATGCCAACAAGCCAAGAAAATGAGTGAACCTATGATGGTACGAATCCTTTCTCAGGACAACAGCAAACATAAGTTGACATGACAGCATGACTGAGTGAGCAAATCTATTCCGAAACAAAATAATTACGAAGCATCGTTATTTCGGAAATGGTAATAAGAGACCTGAGTCAGGTTATGCAAAGTATGTTTCCCTAATCATAGGATATCTAATACCGCCTTTTCTTTATTTGTTTTATGGAATATAGATGACTCGGAATACTCCTCTTGGCTCTCTCACTTTTCAGAGTTACGATGCTTCGGAATACCATGGTTATCCCTACGTTTCAGGCCCCACACGCCAAGTCAACACCCGTCCTGCTGCCATTTAAAGAGTCTTACTTAACAGTTTCAGGTTGTGGAGTGCATAACGTGTCCAGGAAATACAAAGGAATGGAATTACCAACAAGACTTCTAGGTGCATTCGCGGCTGTTCGTGATCGCAGAGGTGATCAGAAACCAAGAGCTTCGTACGGAGATACAGCATATACCTTAAAATAATTCATACGGTAACATATTCTAACATCTGGTGAATGATAAATAAAAATCTATCTCTAACAACAAACAAATCTTCTTTGGTATATACATATATATGCAAAAAACGGTAACTTAGCGGGAAAATTTAAATCACTCTGGCCTATCAAGAAAGATATACTATCTTAAGCGAACGCGACCGTTAGACGGTGCAACCGACCTCTAGGGAGGACGCAAAGAGAAACAATCAAGCAATTGAAATGTGTTAACGGATACACAAACAACACACTGAAATCTCTCTCTATTCACGTCAAAGCATTCAACACGGGTCTCAACACACTGTTACCATTCTTCCTTGGCAAAAAAAATATCTAGATCATGGGCACTTCTTTCAAATAAGGCTCTTCAGACCCAACGGTGACCTTTATAATTAGCTTTTCATGTTAAGGCTACAGTGCACGACCTGCTCTTGCAGGGGTGCATATGTTATCTTTGGGACCTATTCACACACACACAAACATACACATACAGAAGATGGTGCGTATACAGTTTTCTAAATATGGTACATATGCAATGCTAAATGTGGTGTATACTTATAGTGAATATGGTGCATATGCTATACTGAATGTTGTTTACATAATACTGAATATGATGCATATGCAATATTGAATGTCTTGTATGCATAATACTGAATATGATGCATATGCAATATAGAATGTCTTGTATGCATAATACTGAATATGATGCAATATCAAATGTGGTGTACACATGATACTAAATATGGTGTATATGCAATATTGGAGGTACTTAAAAACATACACATTCTCCCAACCACAAACATCGCCACATAGATATACACACACGTCCCCATCCCCCCCTACACACAGGTACAAATAGGTAATTACAAAGAGGAAATTACACAAGAGCAGTCGGCTCTCAGCCGTTCATCCCTCCCACTGAGGTTGGTGGAAGAATGAGTACCTCGTGTAAAAGTGTGTGTGAATACGTTAGGTTGACATGGTAAATATACAAGGTTAAGATATGGGACAAAATCGAGTGTAAAACTCTCTTTGTAAAACACACACTCACCCACACACTACTACCATTGATAAGTTGGATCACTACTCGTAATCTTGCTCAGGTTTGACGAGTTTGGCGCCGTTAATCCCCCTGACGTAGACCTTGGAGGGCTTGACCATGATGCCGTGGCGCGGGCGGCAGGTGAAGTATCGTCGCCCCTGGACCATGCCGTCGTGCCTCCCCTTGGCCGCCCGAAGCTCCACGCCCAGCCACGTCCCCTGCTCGAAGTCCACTCGCCCAATGTACTTGATCACTCCTGAAGGAGAGCAGAGCCAGCTGGTTATGAAGACTGGTTTTTATAATATGATGCTTGCTCTTTGTAGGGCTCCATAAGAACAACTTTTTCTTTTCTGATCTTCGCAGCATTAAAGAATTCTCAAAACTGTTAGGAAGACATTCGCCAGATGCCTCTGTCTTGGAAATACGGCAATGGTGGTGTATGAAATTTCAGTGTAACACGACAAGCATATGCACATAATCATATTCAAACATACACACAAACATGAGCCCTCCTGGGGTCGGGTTCTCATGGGTTCGAATCCCAGGCGAAGCAGTTTGCCCGCACACGAAACAAGTGTTCATCCTTCCTTCAGAACGGGTCGACGAAAGGTTATCCGCTTCAGCCTAATGACAGCACGACACCCTCTATGCACCACATCGCTCCGATTTGCTCTATGCCATGCACGCATCTCACCCTCCTGAATCTACAGGCCCAGGCACCTCAAAGCCTCTTTCACACGATCCATCCACTACCATTTCGATCTTCACCTTCCCTTCCACTTAAGGTTCTCTTTTCTTTGCTCATCCTCTCCACATATCCATAGCATTTCAGAACACTTTGGCCAGCTCTCTTCAGACAAAGCTTACTACCACATCTCACTCTCATTTTTTTTTTTACAGGGTCACTCCTCGTCATACCACATATCATACTCAGTCATTTAAATACACAGACACATACACACTATACACACACACACATAATATATATATATATATATATATATATATATATATATATATATATATATATATATATATATATATATATATATGAGGTCAGCCACTGAACTAAATAATGGAGTGATGTGTAATCCCCCGTCAGAGGCAGGTGGCGTGTGGTCATCTTAAGGCATCATTCCTCCAGCGTCAATGCTGCCAACGACTCACTATTCTGAGTCACGCTGTCGCTGAGGATGAGACTCAAAAGGTCATCTCTCAAGTCACGCACATCTCGTCATCCCCAGGGGGGGGGGGGGAGGGTCAAGTCAAGTCTACCCACGTTTAAGTTAATAGTTTAGTGATCGTGGGTTTAAAGAAGAGTGGGCAGGGGCACCTAAGACCTTGCGCACAGGAATGCCTGATGACACGCACACCGTGCGCGCGCACCCGGGTTGTAAGCCGATCATGATTCTGGTTAAAATATAACAAATGAAATATTTAAAGTCTTCCACAAAATATACATTTTTTTTTTAGTCTGCAGTAAAAGAAAGATTAAGGAACCCTCTAACAAAACGCTCGTTAACCAGTGATGAAAAACATGGCCAAGTAATGTCAGATTTGACAAGGAAATGCATAGTCTGAGACTCACTGTATAAGTGGAAATGAACTGACTGCAGTTGGGCGATACAAATTGTTAAACTTATATAATTTCTAATAAATCTAAAGGAAAAAGTAAAAAATTGGATTTATCTCTGATGAAATCTAATCACTGGGTCGAAGTCCAATAATAAAGCTTCGTTCCTATCATTCGTAAACAATGCTACCCTCATCGATGACCCGGGCCTTACATGGAGGGGTTATTGTTGACAATTCTTCCTTATCGAAGTCACGGGCCTCGCACTGAGAGTTAATGTTATATAAGACTAAGTTACCGGGGTCACACAGGGTGAGTTCATATTTCGGGTTCACCTAACTTTACCACATCGCATACATACTACAAACGCACATAAAAATGCGTATACATACGTACATTAATCATATTAAAACAATATATTCATAAGATGCTAGGCTATGCTTTACTCCCAGAACAAATGGTGACGAATTGAAGTCTGGATTAATGATAGGTGCCTGGGTCTGTCCGATTCACCATCCCACCACGAAAGGTAGTACCTCCCCTGTTCCATTATTCCCTCTAGTAACAGCAGTAATAAGCCGAACATTTCATTTTCCATCATTAGTGTTGTTTTGAAGATAACCAAGCGAAAATTTTCCATTCTCTTAACTTCACTGATGAGTAGTTCTAGTAGGAACGGGTCATTTTAGCAAATGGACGAGAAACATGTAATAACAATACGCTAGAACCCTCTCTAATGGTGTTGAACCCTCTCTAATGTGGTGTTTCATGAGGATTTTTTTTTCAAATATAACATTCAGCGAACGTCAGACATCTCTGGAAGTACATCGTCTCAATTCACCCTGGTTTGTTATTCATCTGAAAACTTTTACTCACAGTGTTTTGACAGCCAAGGGTACTGTATCTAATTTTACATTCATATACTTACTTCAGTAGAATCTTATGTTTACTTACAATAACTACTCACCTCTTATCCAATTACTGTACCTTTCATCCTATTCATCGACAAGCCATGCTAAGGTTATCCCAGGTCAAGGTCAAACACTCACCAACTTCGTTCTTGTAAAAGACATTGTGGCCGAGTTCGAGCCAGTGTTGGTTCTCGCGCTTCTTGCGCTGATCCCTGGGCGTGGCGGGCGGCAGGACGGGCGGGTCGCACCATGTCTGCTCCTTCTTGCGCTCCTCCGCCGCCCGCTCTAGTTCCTCCTGCCGTTGCCTCGACGTCACGTAGCTGCGGATAGGCCATCGTGGGTCATTCAAAGCTGCCGCCTTAGTGAATAAAATATGGAATCAGTTTCCTTGTGGGAGAGTGAAATAAAACAAGAAAAGCGGTCTGTGGTAGGTATATACCCGTCCAGTGCATTAAATTGCGTTGGAGGATCGACCGTGTGGCTTCCTGCAAGTTTAAAAGGATTAGGGGAACACTCTTGGGTCGGGAGGAGGTAGGTTAACATTAATTGGTACATCTGAATAAGGTAAGGAATTAGATTCCTGTTTATAAGAGACTATTTCTTCAAGGAAGGAGATACTGATGAACAACCTGGTTACGGGAGAAGGCTGTTCGAGAACAACCGATAAAGAAAGATTAATTATCAAGACGCAGAGCAAAATCTGAGCTTCAGAGAAGATGAGAAAGACCGACTACTGCTATTGTATGTCTGCGTTAAACCCTAAATTGTAAAACCTGAGGATATGTGTCGTGAGTCGGGTTGATTGTGGTACGGAGCGACAGTGTAGAAGGGAGATGCCATAGGAAGAGCGAAGTAAACCTCAAGTGGAAATAAAGGATTACTGATGCCGGAGTTATGATTCCGATGATTCTAACGAGGAAATATGAATCAAGAAATATATTATTCTAATTCACGGAACAATATATGTATTCTGCCAAGGAAAACGGAATATCTCTACTTCGAATCGTACGTTTCTGCCTTCTTACAGACCAAGCCCAGACTCGCGTTACCAGCAAAGCCTAACACCTAGAGTCGACTATCATTTCGATGCCTCTCTTCAAAAAAAAAAAAAACTTTTTTCTCTGCAATACGTACCTTAATTTCTCTATCTATGAAAAACAAGTAAATCTGTATCTGGATGAATACTAAAAGAAAATCAGTCTTTCATTAATTTGAAGTTCTGGAAAAGAAATATGGTAGAATTATTGCCACTACCACCAATCTCCCTTGTTACTAACTGCACTGTTATGGATGAACTACACAACCACCTACACCCCACCACGACAATCGTTCCATTATCATGCTACGACAGTTGCTACACCACTATTACAGCTATACTCTAACCACCACTATACATTAGAAGTCACTAATATAAAGCGTTTGTCTCCCTCGCTGGCATTTAAGCGTTTAAACTGTCAACGTGAAAAGAGCAAACTTACGGATTACCTTTGGAAAATGAAATTATCTTTTACCGCGGTGGATGGTTGTGTGTACTGAAGTTTCCTGTTGGGGGCTGGAAGTGTTCGCTAGGCGATGCTCAACTCACCGGGCTGAGAAGGACCTGTTGAGACTGGTCATGGATGTATTGGCTGGGTAGACGGTCGTCTTCAGGGACTGGGCCCTCTTCAGCGACCCGTAATCCTGGCTGTCCAGCAGGTGGTAAGACGACGAGCAGTTTGGGCAAGTCTCGTTGAAGCTTATGCTCGTGGTGAGGTTCGAGTCCAGGTTCATGGAGGAGTTGGAGCCCACAGTCACCAGGGCGCCGCTCGAGCCAAGGCTCAGCGGGCCGTATGAACTGTAACTCATGGACATGGGGAGGCCGAGACTGAAGGGCCCGCTGGAAAGCACATTGATGGTGCTGTTGGAGCCGTGTCCCGAGTTGAGGGAGGTGCGACTGTAGCCTAACTGCCGCGGCACATCACCAGCCTCGTCCAACTCTCTTTCCGTGCTGATCCTGGAGGGGCAGTTCCAGGTGGGGTGGAGTGAGGAAGGGAGGGAGGGAGGAACAAGCGGAAAGAGGGTATTGCCAGGAGTGAAGGAGGGGGTATCATGGGAAAGACAAAAGGGAAGAGGCAGTGCCAGGGAACGGAAAAGGGGCGTGAGGGAAAAAAGGGAAACAGGCAAGCAGGTGGAGGAGGGGTTTTAGAGAGGAACAAAGGAAGGAGGCAGTGCCCGGGGTAGAGGGGCCCCACGTTACGATGGGACGAAGGGTAGGGAAAAGAGTAAGGAGAAGGGCGGATGTCAGTAAGCATCGTAACACTACAAATTAAAATGTCATATTGCAGATGTTACTATAAACTACGTCAGTGCTAACCATACGTTGTGTCTATGTTTTTAAACTACGTCAGTGCTAATCATACGTTGTGTCTATGTTTTCTATGCTATCTTGTAACGGGTAATACATTCACAGGTTAACGAAAAACACTAAAAAGAGACTAAATTTATCATCTACTATGATTTAAGACCTAAACAGATCAATTACTGGTTCACGTGAAACTATAAATGAAATTCCAAACGGCAGCCATGAACGAAGAAAATGAGCAAAATTGGAAACACTGATGACCAACTGCAATACTGACCTACCCTGTAAGTTTCATAGCTGTTTGTTGATGAACTACCCGTGACTATCTGGCTCAATGTACAGACGATTTATCTTTAAGGTGCGTATGGAGACATTTCCTTTTTTTTTTTTCCCCCATTTTCGTTTTTCATGGCGACCCTCTACAAAATAGAAGTAAACATACACAGTAGAACCTAACCTTCACCAGTGTCATGATTATCATCCATGCAATATAAAGAGTCAGTAGCTCCTCTGCCAAGGTTACTGTCACCGTTTAATAAGCACACTGATACTCTACACAGAATTTATGTTTGTCTACAGTACAGTATCAGCAAGTCCCACAGTTACTACTCTATTTACGACTAAATATTCCTAACACAAATTCCCATTCCATAATAAACTTGATAAAATATGGAGTATCCAGACGATAGAGGACCAATACTGCTTCACTTATGTAGCATCACCATAAATAAAAACTTAGATTTACTGTGCTGGCTTCACCCTATTAAAGAGTACTGTGCTGGCTTCACCCTACTAAAAAATACTGTGCTAGCTTCACCCTACTAAAGTCTTTTGAGGCAAAACACCCAAGAACTTTCTTCCCTGAACGTTTGTTACGAATGCTCTTGGGCAGAGACCTCTTAGGTAAGGCTTTAGTACTCATCGTGTGCACTACAGAGACTGGTACTTACTTGATGAGTCTGGAGGGAGCAGCGAATATGCCGTGGTGCGCCTTGCACGAGAAGTACCTGCTGCCGCCGATGGCGCCGTCGTTCGTGCCACGAGGAACGTCCAGATCCACGCCGACCCAGAACCCTGAGGCGAAGTGCACAGGTCCTGTGTACCTGACGGTGCCTGTGATCACCCGTGTGGACCCACTGGCCATACCCATGTCCACGTACACACGGTCACCAGGGATAATCTTCCGGGCGGTGTTGCGAATATCTGGCGATGAAGAACGCACCAGGCGATAATGTAACGTATTATGGGATAATGTATTAGCAAAATGTGCTTACCATTAAGCAATGACGTATAAACAATAAGGATACGA
Organism: Panulirus ornatus; assembly: GCF_036320965.1. Lineage (NCBI taxonomy): Eukaryota > Metazoa > Arthropoda > Malacostraca > Decapoda > Palinuridae > Panulirus > Panulirus ornatus. The sequence goes on from NC_092273.1 coordinate 7,161,719, forward strand.
TGGGATCAATCATTCTTGTCTTAAGATGGGAGAAGTTAAGGTTGCCATACGATGGATTAGTTTCCTCAATAAATCTTCGTTCTTATGTAAAGATAACTTTCCCCTAATAAGTAGCAATTAAAGACGACGGAAAAGCGGAAAAGAAAATGCCACTGTGTACAGACAGGTCCAGAACTTATACATGGTTAACTCTTAAGAATAATTTACAGTCAAGTTTGCTTTTAAGAAATTCAAATAATAATGAACCAAGTAGAAGTCAGGCGAGATACTATGTCCCCGTAGATCATCGTGGGTATATCACTAACCTAATCCATCCCGACAATTGACAATGATAATTCTGTGCATTTAAAATGAAAGCTGGAGATTGGATGAGAGCGATCTAACTTCTTTCTAATCATGTGCTAGTCACTTTAACAACTTTTAAGACCATAGCCAGCTCATTTTACATATAACATTTCATGGCATCCATTTCTGCAGGACAACAATCACTGCACAAGTTCCTCATTTGACTAAGACGCCAGTAACAGTTTCCGAATCCCACTGCATGAAACGCGAGCACGGACAGACCTGATGTGGAGGACGAGGGTCCATCGCTAGGCCACGGACACACACACACACACCCAGAGACCCGGTGGCGGCAGACTAATTACTCAAATTCCACAGATAAGGACATGTTACCAGTTGATGCCCACTGCCCTGAATTCGTTTACCAGTGTTCCCCTTCAGACGACACAATTCTTGTCTGAACTGTACATTCTTATGGTACTTCTCAAAACATTTTAACTTGATAACAAACATGATTATATCCCTTTAAATTTCTTCATTTATTGGGAGGATTTATTAATATATATAACTACATATCCACCTCTTAAAATCTGTCCTATGCTCTTCATCCTGAGACTCATATTTAGGTCACTTAATTGAAGTTCCTTATCAAGTGGAAGAAAACGTAATCAAAATGAAAATCCCCCAACATCACATACATCATTACTATATGGTATATGAGGACACGTGTGTATAGACATCTGACACAGTATACATTATGTATCCATTACACTAAACTAGGAGGCAGAGGGAGTGCCACACTTGATGCTGTGTGTGGGGAGGTGCAGACCTTGAGCCACTCTGGATGACACCTTGGAGACGTCGACACGGCCGTGGTTGACCCGTCCCGGGGGAAGGGAGGCTGAGCGACGGGACCCGCCACTGGCCCGCTGACGCTGCGCCACCGACACGGAGCGTCCCTGCCGTGCGCCGCTCAGGTGGGGTATCTTCGTCAGGCGGTTCACAGGCACGAAGATACCTGCACAGGAGAAGGAAGAGGATGTACTTCACACAGCTGTACAACAAGTCTATCACCAAGTCACAACAAGACTTCCACACTTTTACAATGGGTGAAAGAGACCATGTGGGATCATTACACAATAAAACTAGTTAGCATATTTCTCTGAAGGGGACTAATGGGTCAAGAACAGATATGGAGATGAAGTTACTCAATAATGTATTGGATCTACTGTGGCGCTTTATGTGATGGATTTATCAAATAGCCATTCTCTAACTGAATGATCCTGAAGGAGGTCCAGCGGACGAGCCAGGGTTGTGACTGACCGTAGTTCTTGGCGCAGCGGAAGTACATGACGCCCTTGACGGTGCCGTTGTGCCGGCCGGTGGGAGTCTCCAGTTCCACCCCGGCCCAAAGGCCCGTCGCGAACTCTGTCGTCCCTACGAACCTGCAGGAGGGAGAGGGAGGATTAGGACACGGAGGAAAACTTTCATTAATGAATTCTTCAGAATCAGAGATTGGAAGTGAACCTCACTGATTATTTCAGTACGATATGTATCTAAAGGTACGGATATGGGTAAATTTAATGTCTTTAAGATATCATAATTGGCCTTCAAAATTATGATTCATTGTTTCCTAATGTGGTATCCTGTTGAAAAGGAAATAAGAGCAGCAATAACAACATGGTGTATCTAGAGGGATAAGGAACACTGGTGTGTAGAGAGGCACGGGGAACCAATGTGTGTACATAAGTACGGGGAACCAATGTGTGTACAGAGGCACGGGGAACCAATGTGTGTACAGAGGCACGGGGAACCATGATATCAAAGTGCCATCATACATAACAGGGCGGTCTCACCTGAGCGTGCCAGTCTTGACACCGTTCACCAGGACACGATCACCCAACTTCAGCCCCATGGCCTTGAGAACCGCCTTGCCTGAGGAGCCCTGGCTGCTGGTGCAGGCGTGGCTGACGGTGTGGGCATGGGAGGCCGTGGGTGAGAGGAGGGAGCGGAGCTTAGCGATGACATCCTGCACGTCAGGAACCAACTCGTACTGGTCGGGGGCCGGGATGCACTCTGTCGGTCAACGAGACAACTACAGTTCGCCGTTACCAACTGTAGCATTTGATCTGGTGTTGTGGAGCTTTTACAGACCTAGAACCTATTGGCTATCAAATCCTTTTCAACATGAAAAAAAAGATATATAAACAAACTACTTACATACACGTAAATATTTTGTTTCTCAAAAATATAGTAAAACTTACATACTATTTTTATATATGAACGCAGCCCTACATACACGTAAATATTTTGTTTCTCAAAAATATAGTAAAACTTACATACTATTTTTATATATGAACGCAGCCCTGAAATATTTTTTGTGCTATTCTATATAAAATTCTAACAGACATCTGATCACACGCGGCATCAAAACCTCCCAGGAACTTATAAACAAGTGGTAGACTATTGCAAGTAACTTACAGGAAAATATAAACGTCTCCACTCCCAAAGTCCTCATGCTTTCCCTCCTATGTCTTCTTTCCTATCGTCAGTGCTTTAAAACAGTCCACCTTACTTGCTGAACTGGTTACTGCCACTAGACTGACACAAATCCTCCCGACAAAGCATCATCCTGACCCAATATGGACCCAGATAACAATCTGGGTCTTCCATGTTTAGCACCTCACACACACATACAGACACGGTCTGATGAAACACGATTACTTACGAGCTAAGCCGACAGAACGAACACGGAGGCCGTTGTTAAGTTTGGATGAACGCGTGTAGGTTCTGTTACCCATGCTTAAATGGGGCTAAATTCATTATCAAGACCTTTTAATACAATACTGTGTCAGAAAACCTCACTAGAACGTTAATCATTGAACAGGATGTACATTACAATCGCCTGGACGCGCGCGCGCATGTGTGTGTGTCTGTGTGCGCGTGTGTGTGTAACAAGAAGAAAGACTGGTAGGCGTATGGCCTGAGAAAACTTGATCATGGGAACACCTATGCAACACCCCTTACGGGTGGAGCGGGCAGGAGCAACGTACGGAAGGGTGTGCGTCCCTGAGTGTCGGTGAGGGTGAGGAGGGCGCCGTGCTGCAGCAAGACGCGCACAGCCGCCAGGCTCAGGTTAGCCGCAGCGATGTGGAGAGGCGCCCCTCCGGAGTACTCCAGGCACGCGTCGTTGATACTCACACCTGTTTTATTCAAGACGATGGTCAGGCCTCAGTATATATATATATATATATATATATATATATATATATATATATATATATATATATATATCATTTCCTTTTAAGCATTACTAAACCATACCATTTCCAGAATTATACTTCCAGAGACAGATGTTATAAGATTGGGGGCCCCTGCCAGGCTTGGAAGTCGCGATTCGAGCATTAACGCTCATTTTGATAATTCCATAACGGAATACGAATTCAGTGGCAAACACTAACCCTTGTGGCGGTGACTAGGTTTGAGAGAGGGGTGGTGTAGCTCACCGTGTGGGTCCTGGAGGAGCAGGTCCAGGACGAGGGCGACGTCGAAGTAGGCGGCGTAGTGCAGGGCCGTCATGTGGGTCCAGCGACATCTCTGGTGGACGTCCGCGCCTGCGTTCAGCAGTTGCTTCACCACCTGCAACACACCATAAAACACACCATCATAACCACACTCTTCAACTACAACAACTAATGTCCTGTAGTTGGCCCCCCACAGACCTCACACTTACCTCATTCCTTCAGTAAACCAGGCAACGTTCACCGGGAGGAACTGGAGACATCCCAGTGTCATTGCTCGCGACACCAATGTCATCGCTCTAACTCACCCGCTAGACTACAGCAGGATCGACCCCATTACCAGGACAGACGACACATGAACATCCTGGACACATTTTATTGAGATCTGATTACAAATATTACTTTAAATATTTTTTTTTTTTTTTTTTTTCAAACTATTCGCCATTTCCCGCGTTAGCGAGGTAGCGTTAAGAACAGAGGACTGGGCCATTGAGGGAATATCCTCACCTGGCCCCCTTCTCTGTTCCTTCTTTTGGAAAATTAAAAAATTTTTTTAATATATATAAATATATATATGTAATATATATATATATATATATATATATATATATATATATATATATATATATATATATATATATATATATATATATATAAGTGTTCTGAATGTGGTGTCGAGTCAAGGAATGAGAGGACAGAAGCTCGTGCCGTGTCGTGTGTTCTGTACCTACCCCTGCCGAGACTGCAGGCACACACACACACACACACACTCACACACTGAATGTTTAAGACATGGGGCTCTTATGTGTGAAACTTCCTCCCCGCACAGTACAAATAGGTAATTACACCCATAAACATATACTTACATCTATAAACATTCACATGCACGAACGCAAACACGTCCGTGCTTGAACCTCACCAGAACCGCGGGAGGAATCAAGACAATTACATAATATCCGAGATGCTTTCACCTCGTACCACCGCTTCCTACGGCACTCCTGTGGTTGTGTGTGCAGAGCAACGACCTTACGGCCGGGTCCCGGAGGTCGAGGGAATCATCCCTCCTTCTACCACCCAACCACCACCCTTCACACACCACCACCACCTTATTAGGCATCATGGGGGACGGAATGAGGTGGAGGGAAAGGGAGAGGGGAGTCTGTTCGTACTGGAAGGGATAAGGACACTCATGCAGCGAAGATGAGGTTATTTCTATCTTCTCAGCGAGTGAGCGAGGTGAAAATTTCCTCAGCAGGAGGTCACGGAGGATGAAAGACCCCTTGTATCTTCGGCAGCGCCTCTTCTCAGCGGATGAGGGATGGCGGAGGGGGTGTCTCTCTCTTAGTGGGAGGTGAGGAGGAGGGGGGTTCATTCTTTGCAGGTGAGGGTGGTAGGTGAGGGGGAGGGGTTATTCTTTGTAGGACGTGAGGGAGGGAGGGAGGGGGGATGATTTCTTAGTGGAAATTAGGGAGGGATGAGGGATGGGGGATTCGTTCTTAGTAGGAGGTGGAAGGAGTCTTATCAGAAGTGGATGGCAGGTCTTTACTTGTTAGAAAGTGGGGAGGAAATCTTTTAGGGAACGTCAAGTAAAAATAATGCCTTGCCAGAAGCTACGAGACTACTCGGTGGGTAACTGTACAGTAATGATGCCCCAGAGTAACACAGAAACGCTGTAGCAATTTTGATAATCTAAGAAAAAAAAAAAAAAACTGCTCACAGCATTTACCCCAGGTGTCAGGGACTCAAAGAACAAATGGACGGAGTTATTTAGGATTCTAGGAACACCCAATTTGCTCTGACTTGCCTCACCTCGCACGACACACACAGCAACACACTCTGACAGCCTGGGCTTCGATACCTTAATTTGATTTCTTATTGTCGAGTACTGAGTTTTGTGATGGTTGATGGCTGAGTTGTTTGCATGATTGGCTATCGATTATCGAGGTTATTAAGGACCGTGAACTTCAAAAAGAAAAAGAAGAAACAGGTAATTCAGATAAAATTCTATGACCATACACGGTCTCACTATACACCTTGAAGATAATTCGAAAAGGAGTTCATTGGCTGCAAACAAGATGTAATTCCTATAATCGCATGTTTCAAAATCTGTTGTAAACATATCGAAAACTTAAGAAAAAAAAATGCATACTCAACTCTTGCACAACACATTACAACCACCATCCAAGGTGAGTCTAGCCACATAAACAAGTAAGGAATATACTCTCCACAACACAACAATATTGGTCTATTTATAACTTCAAAATATCATCATCACCTAGTCCTGAGTTCACTGAACAAGAGATCTGTCCATACACATCTGTTTTTCTTCACTATAAACTAGTGGACAATATAATTTTGATGACAATAATCATATATATATATTTTTTTTTTGACACAAGCATGTTTACTTAACGATGAGAAACATCATGCAAAGTAAACTGATCTACGAGACGGGTCTTGCAAAAGCGCAAAAAAAAAAAAAAAAAAAAATGAATTTCGGAAGCCACACTGTATTGTCTTCATCGCCTTGCCTAACACGGGACTGTGCCATTCTAACGAAGCTTCACGAAATAAATTAATCTTCATAAAAAAAAAAAACTATGCATTTATCAATCACCTCCCTGGCTGGCATGGTAGGTGAAAGTGAACTGAGCAATGTTGGTGAGGGAGGAGGAGGAAGAAGCTTGGCGATGCTTGATCTAACTTCACTAATAGGAAGCTTTCGTTTAATGTCTGCAGCAACAATGGAGGCTTCTCCGAGCTCGTCAAAAGTTGCCATATGGTAGTGACTCTTAAATGCAAGCGTAGCTTTGCACTCTCGTATGTATCGCATCTGGGGCATGTGTTGGTGCACAGTCACAATGATTACAAGGACGCTGTACCGTCTGCCAGGGCTGCCAGGTGCACAATAATCAAAGGGGAAGACGGTGGAGTTTGATTATTTCCCTTCTGTTATTATGTATATTGTTGGGTGTGATGGTAATCGACCGTCGTTCAATCGTTTTGCCAGAAATAATTATACCAATGTTAAATATACTCATTTAAATGGAAGAAAAATAGTTGGATGTTATCCAATGTTTTATGAATCTCTATCTATACTGATCTGACTAAAATTAGAAATTAATTTGCCTTTTTTGCTAAAGATAATTGGTAATTAAGAAATACTTGAGACGTTTCTGATAAGGACAAAATATTCATAATTATATATGGAATTTAAAAAATGCAGACAAACACAACTAACTATCTTCTTCAATACCAGTGCAACGATAAACTGAATGAAAACGGAGCTCGGGGACACACTTTAAAATTTAGTTAAGTTTACCATGAACGATGAACAGTTTTCTTTGATCGTTCGGCTTGGGGTAACCTAACTAAACGTAACGGACTCGTTCTACAGTAAGGCACGACTTCAACCTAAAGAATACATTATAAAGGAATTCATACAGCTGTCTCTGACAAGGGTAGAGATAAAGAACTCACAAATGGCTGTGGAGATAAGAATTAAGTAAAGATATTCAGAAGGAAAAGCCTAGAAACTTTTCATATTACAATGATAAAGGTCTAAAAATATATTTGATCAAATATCTACATTTAGTATACAAGCACCACTGTGTTTACCATTTCACAAATTGCTTGGAGTGGCATTTCTCCACAAACTAGTTATTTCTATTTTCCTATTTCTTTTTTCATACTCTAGGAAATATGAATCACCTGTTCACAGAATCTATTGCGTCATGAATATTTTCTTGACAGATAGATAACTTTGTGAAGTTTGGTGGAATGAGTATATCATCAGGATATTAGAATCGATTGAGAATAACACGAACTTGTGAAGAACGACGCATATAATAGCAGGTCCTCAGTAAGTCACAAAAATGAAAGAACTCTTTCCCTGGCTATAAATCGAATTCAAGACGTTTCACACACCACACAAATCCACGGTACACTTACACATACGCCCATCTGTGCCACTACTGGCACCCTAAACAGATCCACCCGATCTATGTCACAATGAAACTGCTCTTTTTTTTTTTTTTCCTCTTTCATTCATCTATATTCCTCTCTATAGTTTTACCACACTCATCTGTGAGTTTCTCATGATATCTTCCACTATAACAAAACAGCCTCGAAGGTACGCCGTGGTCTGTTGCTGTTTGACTCCCTTCGTATCATGCGGGGAGGAGGAGGGAATGGAGGATTACGCATGAATACGTTGACGGGGAACATAATCTTGTTTTTGTACGTAATACAATCATCCTAATCTTGTGAAAAAAAAAAAGAGGGAGGTGGAGGGCGACTATTGATTTTACAGAATGAAGTAGAGGGCCATATGTGCAGTTAGTGAGCCATGGTTTTAGAATTCAAGTGAATAAATGGTAGTATTCACAATTTTTCGACTTTGTTTATATCTTGCCGCTTGACGGTGTTAATGAGACCCTGGCGATCGATAGATCCAACGTCCAAACTAACCAAAGAACCAATTCCATAACAACGAATGCGTAGCACGAATTTTCAAAACGTGATCGCCTTGATGATCTAGCTCACCCATTATTCTAACAGGTCTTGTTTAGCCGCACGAAATTTACTGGAAATGAAACATAACTGCAGTACACTGAAATCACTGCCGTATGTTATCTTTACAGAGAACAAAGCTAGAATTAACTCGAGGGTCGAACACATCTCATGCCGACTCGAACAGCTTAGTGATAGCCTCACTGGTCCATTGTCTCTGGCTTCTGAGGTCACCATTTCATAACAAGAAGCCGCAGGTGTTTCGACAGTGATTTCCCCACACGTATTGAAGGACTCTACCACCAGGGCCAGGTGGCTGGCGATGAAGCTAGGAACACCTCTCTTGACTGGAAGGACGGCTCCTGCAGGACTTGTAGAATTTGGGGAGAATTCCTAGAGAGAAATGGTGATCTAAGGATTACGAAAACTGGGAAAAATTACGAGACAAGAGATTCTTCTAAGCATCATCATATTGCTTCGTATTTCACGCACTTCAGAGATTAACCCCGTGATCACTACTCAGTGTGACCAGCCTCTAATGGTTAATTCACAGGCGAGGTCATTGTCCTCAGGTGTTGCCTTAGTGCTTAAATGCTCATACTTACGACCGCAAGAGTTACGTTATACAATGAACGGATTCTCCAACTAATTCGTCATACATTCTGGGACTCTGCCTGACGAGGACCTTCGTCTTACGACAACATGAAGCGATTCCTTCTGACGTTGCTGTTATGAAAAGCCCGTCTGGCTTCAGCATGGCACGGGCCCCTAATCTTGGGGTTGGCCCGTCACCTTTCTGGCTCGCTCTGGTTTAAAGATTCGTTTGGCCCCTTGGCCTAGCATGGGGGGCCTTAGTCTACAGACGTCCCGGTAATTGGTTATTTCGGGTTGAGGCTAATTGCTAAGGGGGTCATTCAGGTCACCAGCGTCATGATTCATAAAGAATACACACAAACTTATTATATTCATGGTCCCTGCCACCTGCCTGATTGGTTATCTGGGCTGTTGGGTTATAGACTGCTGCCTGGGTCGTTAAGAACCGTCAGCGGCCTGTGCTACATTCAACTGGTTGTTTGGGCGTTCAGGACCTACTGACTGCCTGGGTCATTAAGGCCGGTCAATGTCAGTTCATAACCATTAGCCAAACAATCCTAACCACCTTCAAGCAATATTTGTCATCGAGTGTAACTTAAACTTATCATAATCTATCATTATTATAATTATCGTTATTATCATTTTTCATCTAAGAAAAAATGAATAAACATTCTTTTCCCCCTCCGCCCTATACATTTATCATTCAGTTGCCGTGTACCATATACGATCCAGTATTTACCGTTCGACACACAACTCTGGCGGGCCATGCTAAGGCTACTCATGTTTGACACGTCCCGCGCCTCACGTCCTCCTCGGGTACCTACAAACGTAGCGCGACCCTCGGCCCAAACCGGCCAGTTATTATCAAACCTTAAGAAATATCTGTCGCGACATTTACTGAGGCCAGTGATCTGACACCTCGAGAAAATGCTCATAAAACGAGAAACGAAAAGTCACTATGCTTAGTTGTTCACAGTGCTTGTGTGGTGGTCAGGACTGTAATCAACTGGTTTGTGGTGCGTTGGTGCTGGGTGGTGGTGGTGGTGGTGGTGGTGGCGATGAGGGAGGAGTAAAGGCGTTGGAGGTGGGTCCAGGTAAGAGACACCAGGCCGGAAGGAAGTCCAGTGTTTAAGGTAACGGCCGAGCCCGACACGTTCCTCTGGTGGGGTCAGTGGAATAATGTACCCGAGGGAGCTGTCTGGTGTGACACAAGCCCACATACTGCACCAACACACCGGAAGAAGAGGAGGAACAGTTAGCTGCACACCTCTCCCTCCTTCCCACCAGGTCGTGACACGGACAGGAAACAAGCTCTTTATATATATATATATATATATATATATATATATATATATATATATATATATATATATATATATATATTCCTATGAGTCCATGGGGAAAATGATCACGCGCTGTACGTTCATGGAGTGGACGCCAGCAGCCCCAAGTGTGGGTGCGGGGCACAGAGAAAAAGACAGCCTAGCCCAGGTAGGCTCTGTTTTCTTCCCGTCTCCACCCACACGTAGGCTGCGGACATTCGAATAGCTAGTCTACCAAACACACACTTTCTCCATCTCACACATAACACCTCAAAGACACCTCACTCAGATGACGCTTTATTCTCGAATGTATTTTTTTTTTTTTTTTTTGCGGTGAGCGCTACGCAACAGCCCTGACTTTTAGAGAAATTTCGGAAAATGGCGATCATATATATATATATATATATATATATATATATATATATATATATATATATATATATATATATATATGAAGAATATTTCAGATTCCAGTTTATCATAGATAATTTATAAAACTATCAAATCTACTTTCACGACTTATGTCAATGCTTTATAAAGGCTGAAATGCCCCAGACATTATGAACGTGGCTGACTGAAACAGACAAAAATTCAGAGAAAAGTTCTGGAGGTAACAGACAAGTAGGAGGCATGGTGGTACTGAAGAACCTTGGGAGGAAGGATCGGTCATCAGTACAGGTGCTTCAAATACATGGGATATCAATAGAGACGAGTCTTCCTCCTGGGAAAAAATATTAATATATCAGCCAATATTAGAATCAGGTGAGAGTCTGTAGTTTTCTAGTAATCATCCCAGAACTAGTCGCTCCATAAAGGTAGGTGAAGCACTTCCAGAAATCATGTGAACTTATGATAACTTTGCCTCAATTCTCCTAAACGCTGCATTTTTTTTTTTCAACCTTCAATGTTCACGTTATAAAGATACTACGCCTTAATGTCGTCTGCTGCATTCGCCCCAAAACTGGGGACTGGGAGGAACCACTGTTGTGTTTCTACAGTAAAATGCAAAATCTACAACCCACGTAAGGGAATCTAAACCCAAAAGTATCAAATCAGGGAGATGCATGGCACAAAACTATGTAGCGGTTGTTCTGACAGCTAATCGGTACCGGTGGGTCAACGTTATTTCCCCCTTGTTTTTTTTTTCTTTCCTTTTTTTTTGGACGCTATTTTCTCTAGCGTCACCTCCGGGTTAGGTTTGAGGCTGGCGCGCGTTTGGGCGGAAACCCCCACAGCTGGGGTTCAGGTGAGGTTAATTGGCACGAATGTTCTTACCCAACACTTCACTTTGACTTCTAGATGGTGACGGGTAGGATGGGGTCTTCCGCAATCCCTCCTTGGTGTAATGTAATGAAAAATATGATGTGTTTGCTCATCGGCATTACCACACGCACACGCGTCTTGACACTGACAAACCTTTTCTTCTACACATCAAATGAATCCTTGAGTAATGAAGTGGAAACAGAATTGAACCAGTTGCCAAAATATTATCTGATCTACCGCCCTGTCAGAAAAAAAATAAAAGAATTGCACGAATAAAAAATACTTATTGTAACCAAAACGGCAGCTATGATTTTACATCGAGGCCAGACCCAACTGAAATTATGTAAGATAAAGTGGGCGTTACTGTGAAATTGTGAGATGTCAACTTGCCGTTCTTTTAAACGTGAAAATGACTGTGATTACCAGAGGACGGTAGCACGTCATGGAGGTATCATAATAATCTTCCTGGTTCATGCTTGTGCGTCATACTAACAATACGTAATAGTGGTTCGTAAGCCTTACTAAACATACGGTGAATCGAACCTGCTTCTTGACGTCCGCAAGCAACAAGACAGATATCGACTGTTAATGAAAGAAACATGCTCATATCTCGTACATCAATCCTCCGGGTATGCCACACGCCACATCACAATGTCATCCTTACTTTACAATACTAAACTCTGCGAGTATACAGAATGAGCAGACTATCACTTCAACACTGACCACATAACACACACAGTCACTGGTTGCTCCTCACTCTCCACACGTTATAAATTACAACTGTGTGTGTAAACAAGAATGTGCCCCCCCCCCCCCCCCAAGGCGTGTCTTAATTACAGTGTCTCCTCTGCCCTAAGCGTCGCTACCATGCTACTCTTCCTTCCTCTTTGCAACCTTCTTTTTCATTATCTCCAGAAAAACAATACTTGATGATCACTCCTGACAGTTCCTTCTTCTACATAACCAGCCTAAAATAGACTTAACTACCGCTTCTCTTTCTAGTCCTCTCCACACGCCATCCTCTACGAGTCTAGTGCTTCCTGTCCTTCGGGCCATTTCTTAAGCAATCCTAAAGTATCGCCTCTCCTGGAAGTTCTATTCGACAGCCATCCCTCTCTTGGCTTCCCTTTTTGCCATGCAATTACAATTTCCCTCAGGTGCCTCTCCTTATTTGTATCAGGAAGCCTTTTCTTCCGCATCACCGCACGTCTACCTCTTCCCTAAGTATTCCCCAACCCTCTCCCTCACAGCCGCCCCTTTCCGGCAGAGCCGTGAGCCATGGGACTTCTTGGGATCCGCGATGCCACTGGGTTCAGGAGCAAAGCGGCTTCACTTTCTGCTCTACTTCCTGCCATTGTCCGAAAGGTGACCTGTGGCTGAGCCCGGGGGCAGCCAGAGCAGCCTCACAGTGCCCTACAGACAAACACTCCCTCAACACTTCCGGGTGAAAGTAGTCTTAAAAACCCCCCTTCGCCTGTGAAGCCCGCCGCCTGGGGGTGATGCTAGCGGTGGTGCATCATCACCTCAAACGCTGGTGAAACGTAAAACCGTCACAGCCGCGCTGCCCGCACCGTAACTTCCCATCTCCCAACAACCTCCGCTGGCTTATGAATTGCAGTCTGACACGCGAGTACCGACGCAAAATTCCGAAACAATGTGGCAAAACTCTTGGGAGATACGTCCACTTGAGAACATAACGAGCTGCCCATGTGAACCTGTTACTGACAACCAGTACAGCCTACCAAACGTTCAAATCCTCACTACTACACTGCACAATCCAACGACAGAAGCTTGTGAAAAAAAAAAAAAACTGCAACAAACTGATACATTTTATATTTCGTCTTGACAGTGGGCAAGCGGAGCCCTCCCATGAAATGACGATCACGAAATGTGGAGCAGACCGCAGCAATCCAGTCCGAGAATCAGCTTGCCTTCCCGACACAGATTTCAAACATAAACCTGATCCTAAGATCCCCTCGTTCACACTGACACAGTTTGTACTGTGAGAGCTACTTGCTGCACGACATTCTTCGTCAGTTGGTGACCACAGACGCAGGAGGTACGAGCGAGGGCCAGGTACGGAAAAAATATATATAATAGATTTGACGTGGTCATCCCCGGCGTCAGTGTTACTACCTCGTCGAACGCGGGCGAGGGAGGTAGCGCCCGCCCAAGCTGAACAACACTTATGATTCCCGCCACTCACAAAACGTCTCCCACTTACGGCACGAAAACTCTGTCGTAAGCTCCGCAGAAGACACCACTCCAGGTTACGGCGTGGCAATTAATCGTAATCAACGTAATATTACATGTTTCACAAGTCTGGGGGGAAGCATGTTTCCTTCTGGCTTTCCAGCGTGTTCTTGTGGTCGCTGAGAAAGTTTACCGTCAGGTGTGCGTGACTTGGGCGCCAACTGTCCAGTCCCTCCCCCCCACCCTCCATCATCGCGCAAAGTGGTGATGATACGGAATAAACCGTCACAATTGTGTTCTAGTCCACGAAAAGAAAAAGAAAAGAAAAACAACTAATCTACGCTCTGAATTTGTCCAGAACAATGAGGCGTTCCACTCACTACAGCTAAATATATCCGTGGGGGTCTGACTTGCACCTCCCGTAATGTAATGAGGAGGGTGTTATCGACCACCGCTGCTGTGTATGCCTGCCTGCCTGCTCCACCCACCACCTGACCGTCGCCCTTGAAATCAAAGCACTGCGGTTCCAGTGATTTCGGGGAGTTTATAAAGCATTAGAACCTATTGGTTATTTATGTTATTTTTCAATGGAAATATATTTTAAAAAATTAGATTAAACTATGAAAACTATCAAGACAAGTGCAGTGTCAAAATCTATGGGATTACACACCCACATTTCCCTCCCATCAGCACCATCCTCACAATACTATATATATATATATTTTTTTTTTATACTAATCGCCATTTCCCACATTAGCGAGGTAGCGTTAAGAACAGAGGATGAGGACTGGGCCTTTGAGGGAATATCCTCACCTGGCCCCCTTCTCTGTTTCTTCTTTTGGAAAAAAAAAGAGAGGGGAGGATTTCCAGCCTCCCGCTCCCTCCCCTTTTAGTCGCCTTCTACGACACGCAGGGAATACGTGGGAAGTATTCTTTCTCCCCTATCCCCAGGGATATATATATATATATATATATATATATATATATATATATATATATATATATATATATATATATATATATATATATATGCTTGTTTCCTAACCCCTGAGTACCTTCTGCCTTTATGTGCGTGCTAAAGACACAACTCTAGCTCACTATGATTCGACACACTTTCTAAGCTCACTACACCCGTTCACCAAAGCTTTAATGTTAGTGGAGGAGATGCGACGTAGAGCGCATAATCCTCATCTGGAAACTTACCCTCATAAATCAAGTCCTTGATGGTGACTTTCACACACCCCTTCCCCGCGCGGGTGGTGGTGGCGGCGCACACCGAAGATTCAGGCGATTCCAGAAGTCCTCCTTCTCTGATGTTTTGACGAAGCATCCCAGGCTTTCCCTTATTGTTTACAGTACGTCTGTGTTGAGGACGCAATGGAAGCCCATCTTCACGATAAGTACGTCTCGCGTCACGTAGCCTCTCCTACCTAACTACTGCTAACCACACACATGATTTCTGCTTCACCTGCCACACAACAGACTTTATTTTCCTCACGTCTTGAACCGACTTTCATGATCACTTCACTCAGGCCGTTCACTTTCACGCCGCATGCAATACATTGATACCGACAGAATCCCTCAATCACTGGTCCCCGAGATTTGAAAATGTAACGGGTAACGGAATGCAATATTCAATATAACTTGTCTCATTTCAAATGTTTCGTTTCAATAATCCCTTCTTGATTAACACGAGAAATGCAAAGGCCATTAAGACAATGGCTTCATCTCAGCGCAGTTGCATAAACCACTTTGCACGATTGCCTAACCCACTGCAATACTGGGTTACTTAAAAATAACGCGTGCGGAAAAAAAAAAATTGCCTCATTTTCCTGGAAACCTCCTCGTCATGTTCACACGAAGGTAGTGGCATCATAACCATCAGTACACGGCTCCCTGGTCTGCTACAGCATCATCTCCTCTTTCAGCGGACTTCCATCCTGAAGAGATGGTCAAAAAAGCAAGAGAATATACATCTTGAATCATCTAACCTAAAGAAGCAGCAGCATGCAACACCGCACAGCTTTAGTTCTCCTAAGGCCACGGCAGGTTGGGTCAAGTTGCTGCAGTTTATTGACCGGGTGGCCTAGCTTACCCTTGGAGAGATGGCCTTGTGAGAATCAAAGGGCATTCTCTTACGACCAGTAATTTTTGTACCATATCAACAAATAGTTGACCTGTTTCACAATTTATAATTTTCCGATTTTTATTTTCTTTCTAGTATATACATTTTTTTTTGACGAAAATCCTTCTTAAACACAAGTCTGCTTTCCAGTAAAATTAAAGTAAACACCTTCAAATATCTCTTACGCTAGAAAAAAAATGCACAATACTGAAGCTAAGGGTTCAAGTGCAGACACAAGAGTTCTCAACCATGGTGTGGATAGTGTCGGGAGCTGACACCCACTGTGAAAGACTCATACCCGACCTCTGCTCTTAAGGCCATTAAAAGCGACAAACTTATAATTAAGTCAGGATTGTTGTCATTCTATTACTCGAAAGGTCTCATGCAGTCAACTACACTTTACTAAGAACTGCCCTCTTAAATACGTCGGCTATCATCATCAAGAGTAAAACAACGGTTTTGTTAAAATCTGAGTGTAATCTGCCAGCCCAACGTATCCCAATAAGTTAACCGACACCATTAATACACACTACTTTCGTGCCACGAGCCTACGTTAACGCTCTAAAAGTTGAGAGCATTACTTTTGCAATACATGTTGATCCAAGTTTCTCATATAAGAGCCAATAACTACGAAAATAGAAAAAAATAATGCCGACGGTAGGCAATCCGTTAGCACTGCAGGTCAGAATAAAATTTTTAAAGAAGATATTCACCAAAATAACAAAAAAAAAAAGCCACAATTTCGATGTGAATGCTACTAAAGTTGCTATTAGGGCGTGACGGGTGTGGTAGTAATCCTAGCCCAACAGTAACAGCCTAGCCTAGTCAGCGTGACAGTACGTATCTCTTCAATGCATATCGATACCTGCTCTCTCAGTGACTCTCGCCATGTCGGTCATGCAAGGTAGGCAACATTACATATAATACAGCTAGATTAAAATTGTTCTCTAAGACAGGGGGGAAAACAAACTTATCTGTCGTAAGGAGAG
Source organism: Panulirus ornatus (assembly GCF_036320965.1). NCBI lineage: Eukaryota > Metazoa > Arthropoda > Malacostraca > Decapoda > Palinuridae > Panulirus > Panulirus ornatus. The sequence continues at coordinate 7,178,523 of NC_092273.1, forward strand.
AGAGAGAGAGAGAGAGAGAGAGAGAGAGAGAGAGAGAGAGAGAGAGAGAGAGAGAGAGAGAGAGAGTGTTCATCCTCGGCGGGCGAGTTTGTGCATGACTAGGTGTGCGTGTATGTACACAGTAATCGGTGGAAAAAAAAAAATTCTTCCGGAACATTACACCGACTTTCTAGTGAAGTAAAAAGCATAAATTATCTTGTCCATCATGTGATATCGATATTTCGCCTGCACACGATTCTTTGGAGCAATTTTTACTGATGGCTTAGGAATGCAACACCTACCACTAGCGGACACTTGTCATATCGCTTAAAGTTACGAGTCGCGAAATCTCTGATAAGAGGTTAGATATGGAGTGATTTGACATATTTTCGTAATGACAACACCAAGAAAACGCAAATCAATATGTAAAATTCAGAATTTCATAATATATATATATATATATATATATATATATATATATATATTCTCAATTTTACATATGTTTGCGTTTTCGTAGTACTGTCATTACATTTGGGAACTTAAGTTTTTATGTGTAGCCACGTTTTATCTTAATATAATCATTGTTCGAACAAATTCTTAATAAAAACACAAAATGTGCGGCAGTACCTCAACTTAAGAAGAGGTATAATGAGGTTTCTAATTAGAGTTCTATTCAAGGAGGTTAAGGCTTGAGTCTCGTTACTGACCAAGAGGGCGGTTGGCGGGTCTCCCACACCGTTGCTGCCGGCCTTCACGGCGTAGTGGAGCAGCGTCATGTCCGTCAGGGCGTCCCGGTCATCCACGTGGCACCCCATGCCCAGCAGCTGCGGGAGGGTGGAAACATAATCTATCAAGGAGGAAAAATAAATCAACAGCCCCTCTGGGTTATCAGATGCGTTACACCAAAATGGGCCAATGTTATGGCTGCCAAAATATACCTGCCACTTATTGATGGGTGAATGGTTGTAAGTGAAGAATTCAAGTCTTATACAGTCCATCATATACCACCAGGAACATTTCCAGTGGAAACTACAGCAGAAAATATCCATTTACCACAACCTTGCCTGAAGGGGTCAGCGCACTAACCTGGTTGACAAAGTGATGTATGTTGTGCTGGACTTGCGGCACCCACTGCCTCATGACAGCGAACACGTGGGCAGGAGTGGTAGTGGGACGCCGCAGGAGGGATGCACACCCAATACATACGGGGTCGAAGAAGGCCAGGTCTCGGCGGGCGCACTGGCCACAAAGTGGCGCGTCCACCGGCGGGTGGGTGACGGGTGCGCTCCGCGGCTCGCGCCTACCGACCCAACAAACGCATCATTATCACCCCAAACTGTAACTTATTAAACTATGAACCATCTGATAAATCAGTTACGTATGCATTACAAAAAGAATAAATAACTGCAATGCTTTGGTATTAAGATAATAAATTGTAGTCAATAGCAGAATTATAAGAATTCTTATGCTACCTCAAGGAAGTTGTCTTATGCTTCGAATCACAATAATAACTATGGCTCTCCAACCTGTGCGCCAGCACCTCCTTTTGTTCTTGACTGTCACTTTTATGATGACTGGCTGCCTTGGGCTGTTCGGGCGTATGGGCTTTCTTGTTGGTATTGCTAGGGGCGGGATGTGAGGGTGCGGCGTCTCTGTCCTGTTGCTGCGCGGCCGGTGAGGGAGTCTGGTTGTCACTGTGGCAGCCGTCACAACTGTAACGGCCGCTGTCCTCAAGTCGCGAGCCGTCCCTGATTACGGGGGACCACAGAAGAACATACAGGTCAGGAAGTGTGGCATTCCTCAACACTCCGCCACTCTGTAAATACTCAAAATGTGGGAAATAAACATCTTCATATATATCAGATAAATGTGCAAAAGGTTCACGGAAGTAGCTCACCTGTCTACCTCACTGCCCAGGTCGCTACCCCCGCTTCCCCGGCCACTACTGCTGTGGTCACTGTTGGAGTCACTGTCGTAGCCAGGTGGGTAGTCCCCTTTGGGCGAGTACTTGTGAGACCCCGGGTAGTGGGCCAAGCTAGGGCCAGGGCACCTACCCTCCCCTCTCTCGTCACTCACTCCCACCACCACCATTACCTAAAAGCAGGAGAGAACAAACTATACATTCATATCCTTCTTTTGGTGACTGTAAATCTCTATCCCAAAATTACATCATTCTGTAACATTACCAACAAAATGCTGTTCGAGTGGCACCTGAAACGCTCGCCTTTAAGCTGACGCCAACAGCGAGCATTTCCTCAACCGATGATGAACAGAATCATTAGGCTACTGCTCTCGCCATGACTAAAATCACTCTGGAAGCAGCCATAAGCAGCCGCAAATCGAGTCAAAACCTTAAGGTTAAAAACCATTTCATGCTTTAGTTCTGAAGCGTTAATACCACTGGAGAATACACGAATCATATGTAACCCGGAAAGCTGTTTCGGCACGAACCCCGGGGCCAGGCGTGTGTGCGTGCGTGGTGAGGAATGCGCGCACCCATGAGGCCGTTGAAAACAATGAGCCGCCATATTTCCCTTCCTCCCTCACCCTTGTTGGCTGGGTCGGCAGTACTTCTCTTAACACTGCTCCCGTTACAGCTTCCTGTTGCTGACAATGTTCTTGTGTAGCCTTCTGTTCCTGTTTTTAGAGGCCAGTTGTTGGTGTCTCGTTGTTGTGAGTGTTTTTTCGACTCGGGTCTCTGGCAATTTTCGATAAATGTTATGTTGTTCTTAGGAATGTTATACGATTTTGCAAGGTTCTTTAAAATCTTTCGCTGTTACGCACCGCCGTTAATTCTGTTACGCTCGTTACTTGGGCTACTGTTGTTGACTGAATCATTATTATTTTGGCAGTCATTAAACTATTTACTTAGGCTACTACAGTAGCTGCACATGTTTTCTACAGCAACTGTTGGCTACACAAACATAATCTCTGTTATCTTTGTCAGCTACAGGGCCGTTACTGACGCCTCCCGCTCTTGGTTACGCTATCGCTTATCAGTTTACTGTTGTTTGATAATACTATCACTACTAGTCTATCGGTTACGTATATGACCACTACTGGCGTACTTCTGTTACATATAGCATAGTTTAATCTACTGCGAGTCTGCTGTCATGTGGTTGTCACCAATTGTGTCGCTTTCTTTTGGGTGTTAATCTTTTGCTACACTGCTATTATTTGTGTCAACTTTACACACAACCTCTTGAGGTCCAGTAACACTCTTGTCATCTTTGTTTACACATCTTAAGGTCCTAGTGACGCTGCTGCTGCTGCAAGGCTCAATGCCGTTGCGGTGTCGCTAAGATCAACAGTGAGGTCTGAACTGCGGTTTCTGTCCACAGTAAAAATCTCCCCACAGCTATGTTTACTGTCGTTCGTGCCGCTAGACCCAGAATGTATGTATACATATGTTTGATTTAGAAGCTATCATTAAGCTAGCATCCGTAACACACACACACACACACACACACACACACACACACACACACACACACACACACAGAGTACAAAATAAACCTTACTACTTTTATTCTGTGTTGCCATGGAAAAGGTTTCTCTTATTACTCCACGTTTTTCTTAAATAGTTAACTTTTAAAATTTTGTTTTACCTGCGTTCTCAATTCTATCTGTTTAACAAACGATACACGTAGATGTTTGCCTTTATACTACTATAATCTAACGAGTTGAGTGAAATAAATAAGATACTTTAGAAACTCAGATCTGAAGAAACAAACAAGTCCTCCATCCATCATGGTTGTGGTGTGGAACTGAAGGGAGTGTATGAAACTAGGGTTTTCTCCATGAAGTCAGTGTATCAAGAGCTAACAGAACAACACTCACAGTATCATTCATGACCTTCTCAAAGTCTCATGAAACTCACAGAGTTAGGTGTGATGGAAATCGCACAGGCGACCGCATATATCTTGAGTACAGGTGAACAAAGCTGTGTTGAAGTGCTCAAAGTACGGACATTGGACTAAGGCCATGTCCAGAGGGACGCCTACATTTGGAACTACTACTGTTACGCTCTGCTCAGGCATATGTTTTCAAGTACTAGCTCTCTTTCTCGTACTGAACACACACACCAGAATTCGAACCTGCGTTATAACACGGGAGTGGAGAGGCAGAACACTGGTTACATTCAATATTGCTAACCATTTTCCTGTCTTTAGTATTAAAGCACCAACAATAATGCTCGCCATAATATAAACATACTGGGCACAAACCATATCCTCTATATCGTGGAAACCCAACGTAATATGCATTGCAAAATCTGCTTTCCGAAAGCTTTTGGGAAGCTGTACAGTTGTAATTACTTCTTTCGTAAGCAGCTATTTGAACATCGACAGGGATCTACTTTACCCCATTATGAAGAGCTGCTCAATCATCATTCCTCAAACTTTTTCTTAGCCGGAGTGGACTCCAAAGCAGGGCTTCCGTCTCACTAACTCTCTTGGCATTACCTAACTCCAACCATCCTTCTTCGTCCGTTGTGATGCTGCTGCCCATCCGTATTCTACAGGTATTACTTTGGCTCACTGCTTTCGTGAGCTGTATGCATGTATGCTTGCCACCACACGCATGGCATTCCGTCTGCCTGCTGCTCCCCATGGATGTTTTTGCGTGAAGACCAACCGCGCCAGGATTGACCGTTATGGCAACTCCTTCCCTCAAGCAGCTAAGCTGTGCAAACGTTCCTTCTTTCATCCTTCCCTTTTCCTATTACCTTCCCACCTTTAAGACACAGGACTACAGACACTAAAGAAATTCTGATCCCATTTTACAATCTCCTGGGATCGCCATACTAAGGCATGTTTTGCCCGTGCCACGACGGTCGCGATAAAGAAAAAAGAAAAAAAATGATCAGACTTCCAGTTAAACATTTCTCGGACTCACGGGCTTTCAGAGATACGAGTTTTCATTTACTTGTACCCCCAATTACCCTATAGACAGCTCCCGTCATTTCTACAGTTACTTCAGTCAACAATTATGCCAAGGCCTGGTGACAGCTAACTCAGTGTCCAGACACAAGGCCACATCCTCTCTCGTCCAGCAGCCCCCCAACCCCCCACTTGGTCTGGATACCTTGTGGTGCGTAACAATAAAGTCAACTTCCCTTGTTCCGTTTTCCCAGTCCCGTTTTCTTCTGATTTCCCTGTCATCATCTACCTCGCGGCTCACTTATTATTTACTCATCGTTGTAGTGATGAACGATATCAAGTTTAAAAATCTTGCTCTTAATTTCACTATATATATATATATATATATATATATATATATATATGAACCGAGTTGTTCTCTGCATGGGTAACTACAAGCCCTAATCATGATAATCTAATGTACACACACAGACGCAGACACACATACACACAAACACATCATATTTACTACAGCCTAAGGCAGATGGTTAAAAACAAAACCCGACAGGAGGACGAACAGCTGGGTGGCTGAGAACCGACTGCCGCGTCAAAGATATGAACCCAGGCTGGCCCGTGTGTGAAATTATATAATCGGTATGCTAACCACTGACCTACGATGGCTCCCCAGTAGCATTAATTCAAAACTCTCTGTACGAGCGAGCAACAACAGTACTTCCGCCTCATCCCATCTGGTCTTCCCGACGGAAGTATCTGGGTTGAGTTCGGTGATCTCCCAAACCGGCCTGGGTTCTCTGCCCGCCCCGCCCCCCCTCTCCGTGTGAGGCGCCATCCCGTGCTAGGCGCCGACGGCGGCAGCTGTGGCGGTAAACATCCACCAAGCGATTCTCGCGGCCTCACCCAAGACTCACGGCTCCAAGTTCCTGTCATGAGGTAATCCCAGGAAACCTGTTCACATGATACGCTGTAATAAAACGTCTCCCACACAAGGCTACATCCATGCCACAAACTCAGTATCCGCAACACTGTGATATGCTGACAAGATGTAAAACATCTCATTCGCGAATTTTACCATGAAACGGAGAATGGAGGAACACGAACTATCACTTGATCGGGAAGACACTGGTGGAATAAACAGCAGATATCACTGTTAGGTAACGGTGACGTAACAATAACTGCCTCTAGCCGCCTTGGAGAACCTGCCAGTCATCACATTACAATACTGAAAACTAGGAACAAATGTCTGGCGGTCGACACCAACGCCGTCGTCTGCGAAATTCAATAACCACGTCCAGATTCAAAGCCTTGTTTCTTGCGGCCGATGCGGTCTGGATGTAGGTTAGGCTGGTCGCTAAGACGTCACACCGTCCGACACCAACGCCTGGGTGACCTGCCCATGACAACAGACTTTGTACGTTTAGTGGCCTGCTTCCACGACTCGCATGCTACGAAATTTATTTACCGATTTAGAATCACTTAAAACGACGGTGTGATGCAAGAACTTCGTTCTTTTTTTTTAAACAACTATTTAAATTCCTTGCCTTCTCAGCGCATGAGCAAACTAAGGAAGTGGTTTACGTGGTTTCCATGATAATGGGGTTTCTCCGCGCACACACGCACCGGATGCAGAAGTTTCCCTAGATTCATCTGGTTTTAAAGGTTCTGTTTATGATGGGGTCCCGTGGCACTCTCGTCCCATACGATCTTGTTCTACGGTTGTCACGGCGGTTCTTTACAATGATGTGGGAGGAGTTTCACTGTGGACACAAATGGAAGCGGGTCACAGATGATCTCGGCGTCGGGTTGATGAAATATGTGATAATTTCCAGTCCACTTTTAAAGATTAACGAAAACAAAAGTACGTGAAACAAATGGCATAAAATATTTACAGCTAGATAATGGGATGTCTAAAATCTAGCATAACAATGGCAGCTGTGGATTCCTCCTGTCAGTCCGTTCGAATTCACGACCACCAGTCGAATCTTCCACCTACCTATCTTTTACTGTTGCAATTCGACACCTTATTAAAATAAGCTTATGTCAGAAATATCAAGGAACTAACTCTGGAAAAATGGACATATTTTCCTTTTTTCGTCGTATGATCATCAATGGATATAAGTTCCATAAATAAGATGAAGTCAAGAGGGGCTGGTGTTTTCCCGGCATCAGGTCCTACCTTCCTGCCTGCGAGGAGCTGTGGCCTTGAGGCTTCCTGTCTCCCCCCAGCAGCCACTCGTGCATTTTATTATGATTTATCGTCTTATTTACAGCAGTTTTTCCATGGGTCTTCATCTCGATTCAATTCCCAAGTCACTATCCCGTTTCTCCGGTCACAATTCCACTTTTTTTCTCTCTATTCACTTGTACCTTTTCTTTTACCTCTTTTTATGAAACTGTGTTAAGTCCAGCACTTCAATAGGACCGTCTGCTCCTGTAGATCAGCGAACAGGAGATGGGTTAGAGTCTATGGTCTCAGGTAGGATAAAGAGTGTTTTAAAACACTATAGATACTGAAGACGACCTGATAAGAGAAATATCGGTTAAGACGCAGAAAAAACGTGGAAAAAGAAGAAAAAAATAAACTATGCTACGTATCCAGCAAATATTCCCTGTGCGAAGGAAAAACACTATGTAACGGATGAACTGAGCAGCAGAACCTGCGGACAAACATAACTAGGCTATACACAGGACACGCCAATGAAGATTTACAAGGGAAAATATAAGAACACTAGGCTATACACAGGACACACCGATGAAGATTTACGAGGGAGAATATAAGAATACTAGGCAATACACAGGACACACCAATGAAGATTTATAAGAAGGGAAAATATAAGAATCAAAACATAAGGACGTGTATCATCGACAGGGGTGAAGGAAAACAGGGCACGAAAGTACCGCACGCTGCCTGGAATGTGCGCACTTCCGCAGACCCAGCGAGCTCAAAAGAGAATCCTTGATTATAGTTGCATCCTGCATACCTGAACGTGATGTCTTCTTGCCATGTTTTAGAGTCACGTTTTCTAAGAACGGTGACACAATGCATATAGAAAATTCATCATCAATGGAATATCGTGAAGCCAGGAGTAAAGCTTTACATATTACCAATTGTCACACACAATCCCTCCCTGCTACAGTTTGTTCATATTGGCTGATTAATTTGCCTCACCTCAAGATTGTTCGATTATTTTATATTATTTGCATACGGGCAAGCAGATGGTAATATTGTAAAACATGTCAAATAACCATCAAAATGACAATACCATAAATTCTGTGAAAAAATTTGGGTTAACCTAGGGGTTAGCGTTCCCAACTATCACGCCGAAGGTCCCGGGTTCGAATCCTTGTTGTTGGAGGGCATTATATATATCCTGAAACGAGTAATGCGTCCCAGCTTTTGGCAAAATATTTATTATTTCAATCGGCCATTGTCCTCGTGAGATGTTTATACATGTCCCAACCTCTATGACTGCTGCTTCTCAGTTTTTGTGCGATTAACCCCAAGAGGATAGACCGCTTCTATTCACCTAATGTACACGAGCTGTTTAAATTTGATGATAATTTACCATAACTAACACATGCAACCCAAACCACTCTATATTTGATTAGCTTTGTTGTGTTAGGTTTGATTAGATCAGGTTAGGATTAGGTAAGGCTTCCTCTTGTTTATCTTCTCCTCGGGAGCCCATGTGCAATAAAAAGCAATAAATAAAGACGCTAGAAATATTTCTGCAATAATAACAAAACAAAGCCGTTGGAACTGTCCTCGACCCCCCACGACCAACGAACGTGTGACCCCCCCTCCCCTACCGACCTCCCGCACCGGTTCCACCCACCCTGTTTTGCGCGCGTTAATGCCAGGAACAGGTTCAGGAGTTTTTACGGTAAGCAGCGCGGAAACTGACTCACCTGCTATAATACCTCGCCATCATGTGTCCACATTGTGACGCCGATGCAATGATGTCATGGGTGTTTTGTAATCTATGTACGACGGGGGTCGGTATACAACAACCTTGGCCATGACCGGGGTCATTGCAAAAGCGTCTTGTTAAAAAAGTGTTGACACGTCTACACGGCAATTATAGCGGGTGCAATCAATCACATACGAGCTGGTAGGACAATGATGGCCTCTCATGCTGGCAGTACAAGAGCTGGTTCGGACGGACATGTACCGCCGTCATCATAGCCCCTCTCTCTATAACCCTCCCGGGCTGAGGTTACCTTCCTCAGATAATGCTAGGCTAACCCTACTTTCCTCCTTTCTCCTCCCGTTTATATATCTGCTAACCCCACTTTCCTCCTTTCTCCTCCCGTTTATATAATTCTTTTGTTTTATTTCAGCTCATACAGTCCATTCAGTATGATTTATCCTCAAAGCCAAACGACGGTACATGTGAAAAATACATAAGCCGAGTCCAACATGACTGATGCGGTGCGGAGCTTAACTGGCGTCGGGGGAAAATTTCCTCGGCTGTCGCGGTGTTTCTTGCCATATGTGGCGGCTCTCTAGCCAGGACTTACGCTGCGACGCGAAGCTAAGAAACAGATGATAATCGCCGCTACTGTAACGCTGCCTAAGGTACCCAGTAATATTCAAATTAGCCACGAGGTGGTCTCCATTACGACTAACACATGACTGCGCTCAACGAGACGCCGATACAGTGCGTAGTTCGGGTAACACTTAGTTATGCATGGGTACCGTGAGTTTGTCTTACAGTAATTCTTACACGGTAAAAGAGACTCTGTCGGAGGAAATACAGAGCATTTCCTATGCAACCATGTTAATTTGTACAAAACATGCATATAAGAGATGCACCGCATAATAATGATAGGATAATTACCCTGAGGTTTTGCTTGGATTTACCAGTTACGTTGTTTAGAAACATTCATGCTACGTCAACGCTTGTGGTTCATTAAGAAGATTAGCTTTAAAATACATGACAATCAACTTAGAATGACCAGTCAGTGACCATCTGGCTACTGCGATCGAGTCGATTTACTTGGTTTCGGTTGCAGTAGGTTATACCACGCCATACTTACCCTTACTTAGCGAACAGCAATTGTATATATATATATATATATATATATATATATATATATATATATATATATATATATATATATATATATATATTATCCCTGGGGATAGGGGAGAAAGAATACTTCCCACGTATTCCCTGCGTGTCGTAGAAGGCGACTAAAAGGGGAGGGAGCGGGGGGCTGGAAATCCTCCCCTCTCAATTCTTTTTTTTTTTTTTGATTTTCCAAAAGAAGGAACAGAGAAGGGGGCCAGGTGAGGATATTCCCTCAGTGGCCCAGTTCTCTGTTCTTAACGCTACCTCGCTAACGCGGGAAATGGCGAATAGTTTGAAAAAAAAAAAAAAAAAAAAAAAAATATATATATATATATATATATATATATATATATATATATATATATATATATGATACGCTAGAGTACTATAGTTTCATATACGTGTCCTCTATGATGTAATTTATCTCTTGTATCATCCAAGTTACAGTAATGCAGTCTCATCCACTGGTCCTCTTGAGGTTATGTGTGGTCGATTTCACATTCCGACACAATAAAAGTTTCACAAAACTATGTCACGTGTGGCTGGAGTATATAGTTTCATTCATAAGCTGGTATTTTTAAGGTATGTGTAATAGGGGATGAACTGATTCTGGGTAAATGGAACAATAAGATTTTGACGCTACTAACCACGGGAACTGAGCAAGAGGGGTAGCGTCAGGCGAGGTCGTTCACTGGACACGTTCACTAACTCGCAAGAACACAGCGGTGGTGTTCATCCACTTGCTGAGTTCACAGGGGATGACAAAGATTTTCTGACAATGAGAACGAGAGTCCATTCTTGACCACGCCCGTCATTAGGTGCTGCCTCATACTGTGGCCTGACCTGACACCTAGCACACACTACAAGTGCCTCCTGAATTCGGCAAGCGATCGAACCCAGGTCCTACGTAGGTGCCAGTACTGAACCATCCAAGCAAGCTTACGTGGACCCTCAACATGTTATATAACCGCCTCATCAGTTCGGTTATCTTCTGGACCTTATCATGTGGACAGTGTTTATACGATGTTTACGTTTCCCGTGGAACTATAGGTGAGCGTGAGTAAATCCCCTGCTGGAGGTACTAGTCTCATATAAAGATCCATAAACTAGTTGCCACATCTATTTCCCAAGACTTTACCATGTAATTCCCACACCGTCCATTTTCAGAGACAAGCTCTTCCGCTGGTACATTCCACCCGACCAACCAATAGCGTTGGATTTCTTAACGATCACAGTAATCGGGAGGGAATGACAGGCGATTTTGTTTTGTGCAAGAAGCAGGGCGTAGCGTCGTCCGTCAGCGTCCAATTCCCTGCGTAAAAGGGGATTTGAACGTCGTAAATGAACAGCAATCTTCATCGCGAGACATGAGCTCTTAGCCGCATCGACCACAGGATTTTATAAAATTCACGCGGTTTTGATCATGTACTGAGCTGCTGATGTCTTGTTCTGAATGAACGAGGAATTTTGATTATACACAGGAACCTACTTTAAGTACTCTGCAACACTTCCAACCACACATGAATATGGTCCATAAAATCGTATCGAGCGAGTGGTATGTCATTCTCGTCGAGTGAAGGAATGTGCCTCTAAACTTGAGCCCGAGCTTGCTCGTCTATACAGCTTCTGTTTTAAAAGACATAACTTTTCCCCTCTACTGTATCGACCTGCTGTGCTCTCGTATGCAGTTTCCAAAGCCTATGAATCCCTCCTCACCATCAGTTTCCTCCGGACATCTTGAACGCGCAAAATCTCACACGTACGAACGACATTCGTAAACAATATCTATGAGTTCCTAAACCTTGTACATCACGTCCCGTCACTGGTGGTAATGTAAGACACCGCTCCACACCAGGTGCGGAGGGTGGCAGCTGGTGCGGTCGATACACTGGACACCCTGTCTTGCTGAGCGACACCTTGACAAAAGTCCTGTGTACAAGGAGAATTATAGTCTGATAATGTGTATTTCAGAATATGATATATATATATATATATATATATATATATATATATATATATATATATATATATATATATATATATACACAAGGGGCAAGCGGAGGCAAACTAATGTATTCATGAGCTGTAAGGTCTATTCTCAAATGTGTTCTTCAGGAGCGTATTGTGCGAGTTAATCAAAGGAAGACCACGAAGACCACTAAGGTCTTCAGTCCTCACTCCTTTACCCGGCAAGGGCGATGACAGCAGCCATAAGGAAAGTCACTCCCTCTCCTCAGTAATGATGAAAACTGTTTTCATGTGTTGTTCCTTCCCTTCTCACTGGTAATACTGAAAACTATTTTTTTTCCTCAGTTTAAATCAGCATGTAACATTGTCCTAAATGAAGGGGCGTCCCTCTAAAAATTAAGTTTCTTCAGATATATCAAACACCTCAGCACGGAAGCTTCTCCGAGCTGAGGCGAGGTGTGGATGCACCTCAGCACGGAAGCTTCTCTGAGCTGAGGCGAAGTGTGGATGCACCTCAGCACGGAAGCTTCTGCGAGCTGAGGCGAAGTGTGGATGCGGCTTCATATTACAGCGCAGCATAGCTTAAAACTACATCGATCAATGCTCTTCTCCCAATTTCTACGCGACATCGTAATAGTGTTGAACGAACTAGTTCTGTGTGTGTGAGTCAGCAGGACGGTGAGTGAAAGTGAGGGACACCAACCGGACAACAAGACTAGTGGGATGCTGCGATTGTTATCGGTAACAGAGGAGGACTGGAGGATTCAATGACCACCAACACCCGTGGATCAGCGGCATTAGGAAGCACGCTTGGCTTGACAGGGGGAAACAATGCTAGCGTTCCGGCCGGGCTTGTGGGATCAACAACGCATTATCTTACATGAATACGTAATCCAGTCACGCTCTGCCAACCCTCACAATTACATCTAATACATTTTCTTTTTTGCTCTTTTACTCATATACGCAACCGACGATCTAACAATGCCGTAGGGGGTATAATTATAAGCATTAAATCAGGGAGAACTTGAATTAGTCTCGGGTTGTTTGAACTTGGGAATGTAAAGGAGCCGCTGTTTACTTGAGGGGGTTTCATACGAACGCTTCTCACGGCTACATGACAACATATGCTAATTTTAGACAGCATCATTTGCCTCCTGGCGGCTGCGGCTGCGGCGTGCCCCACGTGGTCAGCTGTGGTGTGTGGCCTGCGATCGTGAAACACTATCCACGATACACTGGTCCCCCTCCTCCACACACACACACACCCAATATGCGAGTTATCATGTTTCGTGTTGGCAAAATGTCAGAGGAAGTGTGATGATACATCAGACATCTATATCTCGGATCGTTATCTCGCACAATCTATCATCTGCAGAACTTGTCTGATGAGACGCTAAATGCCATGATGTTCTCCCACTTAACACTGCTTCTCCGTGTTTATGGATCGTATCGACGATACAACCTGGTTTAAGCTGGGTTAGTACGAAGCTCAGACAGCATGAATGCATTACCGTACCACCCTCACACCTCCTATTTGTTTACACGTCTCCGGTAACACGAAAATGGCACGACTCGTGCAAATTCTATGGGCGCGTCGTCTCCGTGTAAGAACAATGTAGCGAGAACTTAATTAATTCTTTTTCTACGGCCCTTAATCCTCACTGGTCAAAACCAGTCGACGTTACACAGATAATGATGTAATTCGGACTGTCGGAAATTGCGTGGGAACAAGGAAAAAAAAATAATGACGTGATTATAATCAAGCAGTAATGATGGGGTTCACCTAAAAGAAATCACATCCACATATCTCAGTGTTGAGGAAGGGCAGCGCTCATCACCCTCACACCATGGCTCATACCACCCTCACACCATGGCGCACACCACCCTCACACCATGACGCACATCACCCTCACACCATGGCGCACACCACACCACCCTCACTCCATGATCACACCACACCACCCTCACACCATGGCGCACACCACCCTCACACCATGACGCACACCACCCTCACACCATGACGCAACACCACCCTCACACCATGGCGCACACCACCCTCACACCATGACGCACACCACCCTCACACCATGACGCACACCACCCTAACACCATGGCGCACACCACACCACCCTCACTCCATGACCACACCACACCACCCTCACACCATGACGCACACCACCCTCACACCATGACCACACCACCACCCTCACACCATGACGCACACCACCCTCACACCATGACCACACCACACCACCCTCACACCATGACGCACACCACCCTCACAACATGTCTGCAGAACCACCTCAAATTAACTCCAACGTTCTCATCATAAATGACACATTACAGGAAGACTGTAGGAGATCTACGAATTGTCATTAATGGCCGTAAGTCTTGTGGCTAATCTAGTTGGTGGAAACCCCAACAATCAACCGTAGCGCTCACATGAGCCACGCGCAAGGTAGTAATGTTATGTGGTCATGGAATTTACCCTCAACACCTGAAGAAGAGAAGAAGAGAAAGAAAAAAATTAGGTAGGTAGATACATTTTGATGCTGGCAGCATTAATGACCAGCTGATATGCAAGAAAGCCTAAACAGTCAAACTGCCGTAACTCTGTTCATTCTAACTCTAAACGTGTTCATTGTGACGATTTCTGGAGAGGCTAATTTGGTTATCGATTACCGGTACACCTAGTGACACCCAAAAAATGATAATTTGAACGACAATGTAGGACTTTAGCGAAGCTGAAGGAACTAATCAATTCTCTAGAACTCTGGCTACATAAGTTTTATTTCCTTCGATTCCTATATCTGCCTTTCTTTTGTTTCTGTCCCTCTCGTTTGTTTTTCATTCATGAGTTCCTATAATTTTCTCGTCTGCTATGTTTCTATATGCTGATACAGATTCCTCACCTGCTCCTTCTTAGTCTTATTTCTACCGACGTGGGTGACATGCAATCGCTTTCTTAGTCAGCCGTATCGCATTGTCTATGCTTTCACTCAAAATCTCTCTCTTCTCATCATTTCTGAAATTCACCTTATGTGGGGCGTTCCAAATTTCTGCACAGGAACGTATGTACCAGCTTACCCAAGCCTTCCAATTTTCTCACCACATTCCCCGTCATGAACTACTGGGCCAACCGTGAGCGAACCTCCCTCCCTCTTCGTCAGCTGCGACCTCTCCCTCCCTTCGTCAGCTGCGACCTCTCCCTCCCTTCGTCAGCTGCGACCTCTCTCTCCCTTCGTCAGCTGCGACCTCTCCCTCCCTTCGTCAGCTGCGACCTCTCCCTCCCTTCGTCAGCTGCGACCTTTCCCTCCCTTCGTCAGCTACGACCTCTCTCTCCCTTCGTCAGCTGCGACCTCTCTCTCCCTTCGTCAGCTGCGACCTCTCTCTCGCTTCGTCAGCTGCGACGTCTCTCTCTCTCTCCCTTCGTCAGTTGTTGTCTGGTGGTTCCCGTCCCAGTAACGCTGGTCATGGTGGTCCGAGGAACTGTAGCATCGTTCCCAAGCTTTCTCTTGCCTTCCAGGTTCCTGCAAGTAGTGTGTGTGTGTGTGTGTGTGTGTGTGTGTGTGTGTGTGTGTGTGTGTGTGTGTGTGAGCGCGCGTCAGGTCTCCCTGGGGTTTTTATGACGTTAAGCTGATCCTCTCAGGGGCACCCTTCCCCGCCCTGTCCCTGGCTTTTACAGGGAGGTGAGTGGGGGACAGGCAGCGGGTGACACGTGTGGATAGGGGACAGGAAGATGACAACACACTGGAGAGAGAGAGAGAGAGAGAGAGAGAGAGAGAGAGAGAGAGAGAGAGAGAGAGAGAATAATTCTTCGGGACAGACCACTTCCCCTTGGCGTTCTACGGCTCCTAGGCCAAAGCATCAAGCCTCACTTGACCTGGGCACAGAACCTCCTCCTCCTCCTGTCCTCTCTCACTACTTTCCCCTCCTCCTCCTCCTCCTCCTCCTCCTCCGGGAAGATCATTACTGAGGAAGAAATTTCGTCTTCCCAGCTCCTCCCACAGTACAGCCCCCAGCGCTCCCGTGGTAAAGTACCCTGGGAGTAACCTCGTATTCTTGGTGCAGACGGCACTCGCACGCGTGAGCTAGACACACACTGGCCATTGGTGCACGCACACACATGATCTACAGCCAGAGCACGAGAGGAAATAAAATACAGAGAAGACTAAGAGGGAGATGTTGACGATGGAAGAAGACAACCATTAGTAAAGATGAACAACTATATAAAAAAAAAACTGAATAAACAAAGTGATCAAACGGTGCAGGAAATTAATACCAAAAGAGATTAATAAAAGAAATGGAGGGAAAGAGAAAAAGAAAAATTGGGAAAATATATCGAAAAAGAAAACTGAAACGAAGTGGAGGCCAAGAGTTAAGCGAGTCTACACAGCAAAGATGGTGCGCCAAGTGGCTCTCTACTGCAGCAGGACCCGCGCCGCGAACTGCAGGTAAACACGGAGAGGCCTGAGGCCCAACACACACACACACACACACACACACACGAGATGGGGCCCCAAGAATGTAAAACTCCCTCACCATACAACACGAATAGGTAATCACCCACTCACCCACCCACACACACACCTTGACCTGTAGCAAGGGTAAGACCACACCACACCTAGACAGCCATGCATGCATTCCAGACTATCGTCCATTGTTCACGCCAGGGTCAGTGTAGTTCCCTATATCGTCCAGTAATCAGAGGTCATTAGTAAATATGGAAGGAACTACAGTGAGGGAAAACCCATGACAAGAAATAAAGATATAAAGAGGGGGAGGAGGGGGGTAAAACATGCTACACAGACAAACAAAACGTAAGAACAACGAAAGATGGAGACGAGAGAGAGAGAGAGAGAGAGAGAGAGAGAGAGAGAGAGAGAGAGAGAGAGAGAGAGAGAGAGAGAGAGAGAGAGAGAGAGAGAGAGAGAGGAAAGATCGCACAGAAACACACATCCGTGGTGGTCAAGGTGAGGAGGGGGCAGGCACACACGTCAGCCAGCGATCCAGCGCGAGCAAGGTTAAGGCTGTGGCAGATGCCGCCGGGTGCACGCTCGTCAGGGACAAAAATCACCAGGGCGTTGGTCAAGGGCATGACAAAACACGGATGAAGAAGCTGACGCGACTGCAGACGGGGAGAGAGAGAGAGAGAGAGAGAGAGAGAGAGAGAGAGAGAGAGAGAGAGGTGGTAGTGGTGGTAGTGGGGTAATAGCGTGCCAGGACCTCCATTACCCACATGCACCTTCCGGACGATACACACAGGCCGCGTCGCCAGGACCCTGATGGTGCATAATTCGCATCGATCTCTTTACCTCAGGAGGTCCAAGCAACCGCCACTTGAGTGTATCACGAAATCTATAAGAAAGTCCTTCTTTTATCCAAATATTCGAAGGGCAGTATTGGCTCCTTGCATCGATCGCGAAAAAAAAGATTATAACTACAATTAACAATTCAAATTCTCTTTTTTTATTAATCCCACTTGAGTCAATAATTAAATCGGGTCTGTAAAATATCATGACATCGGAACGTTGTCTGCAGCTGCTGCTGTATCGGAACGGTGTCTGCAGCTGCTGATGTATCGGAACGTTGTCTGCAGCTGCTGATGTATCGGAACGTTGTCTGCAGCTGCTGATGTATCAGAACGTTGTCTGCAGCTGCTGATGTATCGGAACGTTGTCTGCAGCTGCTGATGTATCGGAATGTTGTCTGCAGCTGCTGATGCATTGGAACGTTGTCTGCAGCTGCTGATGTATCGGAACGTTGTCTGCAGCTGCTGATGCATTGGAACGTTGTCTGCAGTTCGTGGCATTTTGCAGCGTTGTCTGCAGCTGCTGATATATCGACACATCTGCAGTTCGCGATATATCGGAACGTTGTCTGCAGGTCATGGTATATCGGAACGTTGTCTGCAGTTTGTGATATATGCACCGGTTTTGTACGCAGACTGATCCTCATTAATAGTGATATATGCACCGGTTTTGTACGCAGACTGATCCTCATTAATATACATAAAAGCTTATACTGGACTTGCATAACAGAGCGTAAGGGGATTGCAATCCTCTACCGATATCACAGGAAAGGAAGAACTCCCCTTCCATTTATCTGGCTAGGGGAGTATCCTCTCCCATCCCCACTCCGTTACTAAGGAAGAGGAAGAGTGTAATTCCCTACCATCACATGGGAGCTTTGTTGCCGCCGCCTTCCCCTTAATGATACGGTTTACTCCGTCGGCCTGTTAACCTCCAGTGAAGAGAAGCACGAACAAACGGAGGAACGCGCGCGCGCGGACCTAAGGCGAACCAGGATGGTCGAGTCCACCACCACAGCGAAGCGTTCCTAACTTCGAGTCTTCATTATCTAAGTTGAACACACACATGCACACACATACACCTACACACAGATACACACATATACATCTACACATATACACACACATACACCTACACATAGATACACACACATACACCTACACATAGATACACACACATACATCTACACATATACACACACATACACCTACACATAGATACACACACATACACCTACACACAGATACACACACATACATCTACACATAGATACACACATATACCTACACAGATATACACATACATCTACACAGAGATACACACACATACACCTACACACAGATACACACACATACATCTACACATAGATACACACAAAAAATGGTTGGACATATGAAGAGAATGAGTGAGAAGAGGTTTACAAAGAGGATATACGTGTCAGAAGTGGAGGGAACAAGGAGAAAGGGTAGACCAAAATGGAGATGGAAGGATGGAGTGAACATGCAGATTGGTGACAGGCGTGCACGGGTTAGAGTGAAGTGGAAGGATGTGATATACAGGGGTCCATGTGGTTAAAAGACGGAACCAGGTGGAAACATGGAAAGGTCTGAGGGGCTTGGTCAGGAACAAGGAGCTGTGGTTTCGGTGCAATGCACACGACAGCAAGAGAATGGATGTGAGCGAATGTGGCCTTTCTTCATCTGTTCCTGGCGCTACCCCGCTAACACCTAAAACAGCGATCAAGTATGAAAAAAGAAACATTAATGTATACGCTTACCAATACGTACAATTACTATTATCATACAAGGAAATACATGATCAAACACACTCACACACAAGCATAAACGCAAAGAACCTGAGCGAAATATTAACGAGTAATATTCAGCCTAGAAATATTGTGTAGTTTGATGGCTCAGAACGAGTGATTGTAATTCCTCACTGGAGCATTAAATTTCACAATACTCCACTAAATCTTGTCACATTTCCAGCTTCACTTTGACAGACACAGAAAACACTCCTATGAACCTTGCTATTTCGAATCGCGGGACCTGATTAATGGGTTCATAATTATATGACGTAAGTATGGCTCGTTCACCGATAATGAACCAACCGTGAGATGAGATTTAAAAAAAAAAAATCGCTTGTACGCTATAAATGTTCATGGGGCGCTACAGATAAGGCAACGGTTGAATGAGAGCAGTAGAGCTATGACACGGCGTACTGCAACAGGCAGGAGAGAGAGAGAGAGAGAGAGAGAGAGAGAGAGAGAGAGAGAGAGAGAGAGAGAGAGAGAGAGAGAGAGAGGATGATTCCTGTAGCCTATAAACGAGCGTAACTACGATTTTTTGCCACAAGAATTCACCGAACACTCCACAACCCCTCCAGTGGGCGGTGGAGCAGGTGATGATGCTACAGAGTGCACCAAAAAAAGGTCAAAGGGACTGAGCCTTATCGACTGAAGTAGATTTAAAATATGAATGTAATGCCCAGTAGTACTCCTCAAACACCATCGAACCACTGTAGCGTACTCGTCGAACATCAAGGGTACGCGTACCACACTGACGAGGCCTTAAACCTCGTGAGGTCCTGCTGGCCTAACCACAACCGCCACGTCCCGGTCACACAAGCGGAGCACGGGAACAAGAATTACCAGTTATTTTCACCGCGTGCTGCCGGTAACATGATCCCAGGACTCGTAACTCCCCTGGGCACCGTCACCTCACGCTGATCATTCAGCGCTTGTTTGGGAAGAGACATGCTAAACAAGTAAACACAAACACATACACACACAGGCACCATCCAGTCTTCGGACATACATCACTACACCCGTCTATGTACTATTTTTTTTCCCTTTAAGTGTTAAACAATCTTTCTTTCATCCTGGAGACGCGTCGAGTCTAAACACCTTCCACTTATTATATTTGTTTCAATCGTATCATCTTACTACCACACCGCTGCCCCCGACCTTTTGTCCTCCTGAAGGATATACACGAAGACGTGCGTAGCCCCAATACGCCAGGACCAACTCACCAACGCAAGTTGTTAACTTCGCATCCAATGTAGCAAACCTGTTTGTAAAATTTTTCCGTTTGTCATTACACTACGTCGATTGTCACCAGTCTTGTGAAGCGTTACTCACTGGACCTTTGAGAGGCCATCCGTCTGTCACACGTTACTGCAGCCAGTGTCCGCTCCCGGGCCCAAAAAACACGGCTGTAATCCTTACTGTGCGTGGTGGTCCCAAGGCACTACACACGCAGGAAGCGAGCGCGATCAATGATGTGTCTAGCCTTCCTCTGGTGTGGTCTTATGTACATTTGTCTGGTCTTCTTCCATCGCATGCTCCTGTGTACACCTGTGTCTAGCCATCCCTCATATGGTCTTTACACAAATGTGCGGGATTCCCTTATGAGGTGTATGTACACTTGTCTTGCCTTCCTGCATGCAATTATGTATATATACATACATATATATATATATATATATATATATATATATATATATATATATATAGATAGATAGATAGATAGATAGATAGATAGATAGATAGAGAGAGAGAGAGAGAGAGAGAGAGAGAGAGAGAGAGAGAGAGACGGAGAAAGATAGACATATGATACAGCCTCGTCAAAAAAAGGTGACTTTTCACTCGCGGTGTAACCTCAGGCAAGTGGAGTCCGGTTCTGGAATGAGGGATTGATGAAACTGCAGTTACCAGACGTGCCGTTTGGTCTAGACGCAGCAAACCCCGCCCCCACTATGCTACGACTGCTTTCCTTTCCTGTTTCTTCTGTGCAACACGACTAGATACTCTGAAACTGTCTGCTAAAACAAGAGATGGCAGCAATGTTCATTACAGTGATGAACATGCAATGACTATCACCATAATGCCATAGTCAACGCATTTTCCATCAATGGCCATCATGAGTCGATATCAAAGGCCAAAACGTTCTATTTATTCCACGAGTGAATCGTGACATGGAGGAAAATACTTCATCTAATATATTCTGAGATAACAACGACGAATAATATAATGATCGCATGAAGTACAGTCTCTCATAATTAACTGACTATAATTACAATGGAAGCCAATTGTAGATCATAGCAGGTAAATAACCAATTGCCTATTTTTCAGGCAACAGAACCTAATTCCAGGGAATAGGTATCATTATATATATATATATATATATATATATATATATATATATATATATATATATATAAATATAGAACTGTCTTCCCCGAAAACCTGCACTGACTCAGCAGGAACTAAACGTATAATGAGTTCCTCAGTTTTACTCCTAATACCCACCTTGCCATTTTGCAGCCTTGGGTGTAAAATATCTCGAATAGGTCGTGTGGAAGGTTAGACAACCGCTTGGAGAAGTTCGTACCACTGGGAGGGTTGTTATACTGTTATACTCTTTCTTCAGCACTCTGAACAGCAGTTACGGAAGGTTAAATCACAAATCTATAACCTATGGACCGTATTTACATACTGCATCCTGTTCAGTTGAGAATGGGCCAAAGTGCACAACCTTGACAAGTTTGGCTTACAAGTAAAATAACTTAGTTGTAAATTTCCTTCAAAAGACTAGTGATCCACAAACCTTCATCAGATATAATGGTTCGAAATTAAAGACCGTTATAGGATGATTGCCCATCTCACGTCACGTGTCTAAAAGCCATAACAGTGAAATCAATACTAACAAAACAGTAAGCCATAGCAGCTCCGGGAAACACAGCAAGACCACTGACAATCAGAAACAAAAATTTAAAGATGACAAAAAAAGCTTTGGTCGTTTAATTCCCAAGTTTTATGTCATTACTCACAGTAACTATATCTTGTGTCTGTTTACTATATAAAACAAAAATGTATTACAGTTTTACTGGTAGTGACAACAGCGACTAACTACAAGTTAAGACACATGCGGACTAAGAACAGATAAAAGGGACGTTTAAGTGGTATACAATGATATCACTTAACGTGGAAGACTCGCACTGACATTATGAAGACTGAAATCACTGCCGCCTTATTATTCACTGGGTTATGCTCAAAACTCTGCTCACGCGACGCCAAGTTGTCGCATACTGATGAATCGATAAATCCATTTAAACAAAGGATAGTGCGGTATTCACGGCAGGGTACACGAAAATAATTGACATGAACACACCAAAAAAAAAAAAAAGAAAATTCACTCACCGACAGTGTATTCTACGAGTCCGAAAAAGACAGAGCAGCACGGTCTACGTCTTTCTCCCGACACTGCCACAGCGACACTGACTCTGCGCTTGCGCCCCCAGGCCCTCCAGTCTCCACCCGCGCTGGTCAGTCCGTCAAAAGTTGCTGTCACGTCACGCCCACATGAACTCAAGAAAGTAGGATTTCAGAATGTCACTGGTTACGTTCAGGCGATTTAAGATGAAATTCGTAGCTACACCGCTCCAAGCTCCAACGGGGTAATGTTGTACGACATGTTCAAGGTGTGAAATGCGCGCTAGCAATACCAAGACTGTAATGTAAACAGAACGTGACGACCATAGGCTTGATCACGACAAACTGCTCTCCACCTACCGCTGTGCTAACACTCCGCGCTTTACATACATTCTGATTCTGAAGCTGATTAGGTTTGCGCTGCACGCGCTCTCCGCTGCCTTAGGAAAGCTGAGCCCGGGCGGTATTGCTTTACTCGCGCGTACAACAACTGGTTTGTCGCCATGGAAGACACCGCGCACATAGATTCTACCCCAGCGTTTGTGTTGTCCGGGTGAAACACACGTTTCACTCTGCACTGCAGAGCGTGATGTTGCTAACATGCCTCACCAGTCTGATATTGTTTTACACAACGAAGTAGTAAATACCGTAACACCACAAACACACTGTAGCAAAACGGGACCGTCAATATGACGATGTTGCCTTGACAAGTGTCGAGTATGTATCACTGTGGTCGTTGACTGTGTGTGTGTGTGTGTGTGTGTGTGCCAGGTCCCCTCCGTAATCATCATCCATTGGGAGAAATCGCAGTGAGGGATGCTGAAGACGTGCGTGTGGAGAAGACATGACCACAACCATAAACAACCAAGAGACCAGGGCAACCAGCGCCAGCCTGAGGCAGGTGTGCCACGGAACGTGCTCCCCCCCCAACTCTCTCTCTCTCTCTCTCTCTCTCTCTCTCTCTCTCTCTCTCTCTCTCTCTCTCTGATTAGGCGAACTCTCGGTTTTATTGAGCAGGTCATCACAAAAAAAAAAAAGAAAAAAAGAGACGGACATCGGATTGAGTCGACCTGTTTTTCCTCTTTAAGGAAGTACAGCGGAGGTAGTTACCAAAAAAAGAATAAATATATATATATATATATATATATATATATATATATATATATATATATATATATATATATATACCTAAATACCGTGAAGCAGAAAATACTGATACAGTTTTCTGAAACCGATACCAATCGCGGTAAATTGTCGTTGGGGAATTAACTAGAAACCATTCAAGGGTTCAGACTAACCACTTACGAATTACTACAACCACACAACAATCTTATAAAGTCAAAAATTAATTCAAAGTATATATTTCAACACCGAAGTATTCGTAGCTCACCTTTGACTGGAAAGTTGTCTGTAATGTCATATCGTCTGATACAATATATCTTTTTTTTTTTATTATACTTTGTCGCTGTCTCCCGCGTTTGCGAGGTAGCGCAAGGAAACAGACGAAAGAAAATGGCCCAACCCCCCTCCATACACATGTATATACATACGTCCACACACGC
Organism: Panulirus ornatus; assembly: GCF_036320965.1. Lineage (NCBI taxonomy): Eukaryota > Metazoa > Arthropoda > Malacostraca > Decapoda > Palinuridae > Panulirus > Panulirus ornatus. Next base: position 7,202,508 of record NC_092273.1, read on the forward strand.
AAATATACATACCTACACAGCTTTCCATGGTTTACCCCAGACGCTTCACATGCCTTGATCCAATCCACTGACAGCACGTCAACCCCGGTATACCACATCGCTCCAATTCACTCTATTCCTTGCCCTCCTTTCACCCTCCTGCATGTTCAGGCCCCGATCACACAAAATCTTTTTCACTCCATCTTTCCACCTCCAATTTGGTCTCCCTCTTCTCCTCGTTCCCTCCACCTCCGACACATATATCCTCTTGGTCAATCTTTCCTCACTCATTCTCTCCATGTGCCCAAACCACTTCAAAACACCCTCTTCTGCGCTCTCAACCACGCTCTTTTTATTTCCACACATCTCTCTTACCCTTACGTTACTCACTCGATCAAACCACCTCACACCACACATTGTCCTCAAACATCTCATTTCCAGCACATCCATCCTCCTGCGCACAACTCTATCCATAGCCCACGCCTCGCAACCATACAACATTGTTGGAACCACTATTCCTTCAAACATACCCATTTTTGCTTTCCGAGATAATGTTCTCGACTTCCACACATTCTTCAAGGCCCCCAGAATTTTCGCCCCCTCCCCCACCCTATGATCCACTTCCGCTTCCATGGTTCCATCCGCTGCCAGATCCACTCCCAGATATCTAAAACACTTCACTTCCTCCAGATTTTCTCCATTCAAACTTACCTCCCAACTGACTTGACCCTCAACCCTACTGTACCTAATAACCTTGCTCTTATTCACATTTACTCTTAACTTTCTTCTTCCACACACTTTACCAAACTCAGTCACCAGCTTCTGCAGTTTCTCACATGAATCAGCCACCAGTGCTGTATCATATATATATATATATATATATATATATATATATATATATATATATATATATATATATATTTCTTTTTTTTTTTTTTTTTTTTTTTTTTTTTTTTATACTTTGTCGCTGTCTCCCGCGTCTGCGAGGTAGCGCAAGGAAACAGACGAAAGAAATGGCCCAACCCCCCCCCCCCATACACATGTACATACACATGTCCACACACGTGTATACATACCTACACAGCTTTCCATGGTCCACCCCAGACGCCTCACATGCCTTGATTCACTCCACTGACAGCACGTCAACCCCTGTATACCACATCGCTCCAATTCACTCTATTCCTTGCCCTCCTTACACCCTCCTGCATGTTCAGGCCCCGATCACACAAAATCTTTTTCACTCCATCTTTCCACCTCCAATTTGGTCTCCCTCTTCTCCTCGTTCCCTCCACCTCCGACACATATATCCTCTTGGTCAATCTTTCCTCACTCATTCTCTCCATGTGCCCAAACCATTTCAAAACACCCTCTTCTGCTCTCTCAACCACGCTCTTTTTATTTCCACACATCTCTCTTACCCTTACGTTACTTACTCGATCAAACCACCTCACACCACACATTGTCCTCAAACATCTCATTTCCAGCACATCCATCCTCCTGCGCACAACTCTATCCATAGCCCACGCCTCGCAACCATACAACATTGTTGGAACCACTATTCCTTCAAACATACCCATTTTTGCTTTCCGAGTGGCAGATATAGGGTGTTTTGGTCGAGGTGGTGTGCAAAGTGAGAGGGTTAGGGAAAATGATTTGGTAAACAGAGAAGAGGTAGTAAAAGCTTTGCGGAAGATGAAAGCCGGCAAGGCAGCAGGTTTGGATGGTATTGCAGTGGAATTTATTAAAAAAGGGGGTGACTGTATTGTTGACTGGTTGGTAAGGTTATTTAATGTATGTATGACTCATGGTGAGGTGCCTGAGGATTGGCGGAATGCGTGCATAGTGCCATTGTACAAAGGCAAAGGGGATAAGAGTGAGTGCTCAAATTACAGAGGTATAAGTTTGTTGAGTATTCCTGGTAAATTATATGGGAGGGTATTGATTGAGAGGGTGAAGGCATGTACAGAGCATCAGATTGGGGAAGAGCAGTGCGGTTTCAGAAGTGGTAGAGGATGTGTGGATCAGGTGTTTGCTTTGAAGAATGTATGTGAGAAATACTTAGAAAAGCAAATGGATTTGTATGTAGCATTTATGGATCTGGAGAAGGCATATGATAGAGTTGATAGAGATGCTCTGTGGAAGGTATTAAGAATATATGGTGTGGGAGGCAAGTTGTTAGAAGCAGTGAAAAGTTTTTATCGAGGATGTAAGGCATGTGTACGTGTAGGAAGAGAGGAAAGTGATTGGTTCTCAGTGAATGTAGGTTTGCGGCAGGGGTGTGTGATGTCTCCATGGTTATTTAATTTGTTTATGGATGGGGTTGTTAGGGAGGTAAATGCAAGAGTCCTGGAAAGAGGGGCAAGTATGAAGTCTGTTGGGGATGAGAGAGCCTGGGAAGTGAGTCAGTTGTTGTTCGCTGATGATACAGCGCTGGTGGCTGATTCATGTGAGAAACTGCAGAAGCTGGTGACTGAGTTTGGTAAAGTGTGTGGAAGAAGAAAGTTAAGAGTAAATATATATATATATATATATATATATAAAATCTTGATAGCGTGAACAAGAGATCTCATCACATTGAGTTAATGGACCTTGATCTGATATAGTTAAGCAATCATAACGAATTGTTCAGTTCAGTTCGAAAATGACAACAGAAAATGAGTTCGTTAAGTCTAGTGGTGGTAATATTATTAATGATGTCTATAATAACTCTGGCTGCGTGACGATCCGCTGCAGGGCAGATGAAGCCACCGTGTCGTAGGAGGTGTTGAAAATGTCTCGCGTTACCCTGTGCCAGGGTTCAAACCCCTCAACTACCAATCCCTTCATTTTACTTTTTTTTTTTTTTTTTTCCTAACGCTCGCTTTACAAGATCTTCCATATCTTAGTGCTTTCCGGTGCGTATGGTAACATAAATGACAAATATTTGATATTATTAATCTACGAGAAAAAAAATTAATCAAGTAAAGGCATAAAACACGTAGCGTTACGGTAATATAAATTTGCAAAGTACTGCAATGGCTATAACATACAGTGACAGTGTGTATCATTCTAACAATCATCTTCGTTATGCAAAGTTTAGCGTTTTATCTTTAACATGATCTCGAAAGTAAAGCTGACGGCCATGACTGACCCCGACAGTCGATATGCCTAAAGCCCAAATAACCAACTGGCCAACCATACATCACAACTTCCACGATTCTGGGTTTTACAACATATTACAACCTCTTACGTAACACGAGTATTATACCAACCAAACCACTAACCCCCCCCCCCCACCTTTGGGACGTCACACCAAAAGCTGCGCCTTAACAATATACTCTGGGCGTACCCTTAATCTGGTGTTTCCTCTTGTGTACTCTGAACCCGTTGTTCTCTTGGGTGTTCGATTACCCTTTTGTTCTCCTATACGATTCTCTACCATGTTGTTCTCTTCCTTGTGCCTCTAAACTGTTGTTCTCTTGGCTATACCTCTAAACTGTTGTTCTTTGATGTACTACTTTTAAACTGCTATTCTCTTGGATGTAATACCTCTAAACTGTTAATCTCTTGGATGTACTGCTTCTAAACTGTCGCTCTCTAGGTTGTACCTTTAAACTTTTGTTCTCTTCGTTGTACTTTTAAACTGGTGTTCTTTTGGATGTACCCCTACACTGTTCTCTTCGCTATGCCTCTAAACTGACATTCTCTTGAATGTTCTAAACTGGTGTTCTCTTGAAAATACCTCTATCTTGTTCCTCCCTTGAACGTACTTCTTCTAACCTGTTGTTCTCTTCGATGTACCCGAAACCATCTTTATGGAAGAAATTTGTTTAACATGGCTCACGAAGGTTTTAAACCTGTGATCCCAATTCTGTCCACAGAGGACCTGAACATGAAGTCGCCAGTACATCACCCATCCCCCTTAACACCCTTGGAGTGGCTGCTCTCGCTCAACTGGGACTCAAAACCAAGTGTCGGTAGCGCCATTAATTTAGCTGGAAGAGTTTGGCCACTTACTGAGGTTGAGACACATTAACTCTAAAAGAGTCTATACACATACTTTTCAAATCAGACCTATTACATCTCTTATCCTTTAGTCAAACGTTGAATACTAAGGTTTCTGCGACTTATACTTCATTTCTATTCTAATGTACTACAGTATCGTTCAATCATCTATACAAAAACAAATGACAACAGCCGGTGAATATATTCTTTTGATATTCGTTCAGTAATCATCTAAAACTACACTAGTGTCCCCAATAACCCTCCAATACTCTATTTACTAATTTCCCGTTTTCTACGAACGCAGGAAGGTTTCTATGGCTACGCCAAACGCTGTTGTGGTGAGCAGTATTGTTGGCAAAACATTTTGGTGAGGCCAGCGCAGTTTAGGACATGTAAGTTTGGTGTTATTCTTGCACTACGCTTTCTATCCTCACGCCATGTTGCTTCCTAAGGCCGAGTTAAGTTGTATTTCCTGAGATTTCGAGTGAACTCCATCGTGCCAGGTGTGTGGGGTGGGGTAATACTATAATGATTTTATCTCTTATTGGCTTCATTCCGCGTGCCATGACGGCATGGCTTTCTTCCTCAGTTAGGTGACAGAGAGTGGCGAGTATTTCTCACCGACGACAAACAAAAAAAAAAAAAACCTCGATGATTAAAGATCATAATAAACTTGGTGAGAACCGGAGAAGGAAGTTAGGACATAGTTGCATCATGCCCATACAGCAGGGTGTGATATCTACATGACACTCTGTACCTACAGTGACAACAGCTTTTCACCGGTACATAGTATATAAGTTATGTTTGCAGTCAATTAAATCAAAACGGGAGTAAGTATATAGGCAGAGTACAAAAGAGAGAAAAAAAATGTATATGCCTTCATGCAATTCGTTCAGGATGTAGCACAAGGGAATGATTACATGGTTCAGAATGAAGTAAGGTAATCGCATTAGAGAAAAGAATCGCTTCAAAGCATAACACTGCATCAGAATTAGGACTAACAGCTTTTAAAAAGCTGATACAAGATTATCCATTGCATTTAAGCAAAGAGTTGACTGTTTTCATCACATCAGTGCAATCCAAATAAATATTTCCAGTCAAAAGAAAACCTCATATATATATATATATATATATATATATATATATATATATATATATATATATATATATATCACTCAAGAACAAATAAATGAATGTTAATCTCTAGTAGATAATGGTACCTCATCTATTAAAGGAAAACTCTCTATCAATATAAACGAGGAAGACTTAGTTTGATCTGTTACATCATCAAACGATACATATTAAAGGAAGGTTTTGGAATAACAAGTGGGAAACTGCAAATTCTGTTCCATTAATGCGTCAAATGGAAAAAAAAAATATCTTCATTCCTTGGATCTGTGTACCGAGTATAATTCTGTTGTACACTTTTAAGGACTTTATTCTTGTCTTTGGCCCCGTCAAATCTTACATGTTTAAACATATTGCATAAGGAAAGTAGCAGGGAACTGATTAACGATGTGACATAGAAGACAAAGATTGATAACTGATTTACGATGACGCAGAGGACAAAGATTGATAGCTAATTCACTATGTGACACAGAAGACAAAGATTGATAACTGATTCACGATGTGACATAGAAGACAAAGACTGATAACTAATTAACGATGTGACATAGAAGACAAAGATTGATAACTGATTCACGATGTGACATAGAAGATGAAGATTGATAACTGATTCACGATGTGACATAGAAGATGAAGATTGATAACTGATTCACGATGCGACACAGAAGACGAAGATTGATAAGCTGCCCATAAATTGAAGGGAGTCGTGTCGAGGAAATCATATATAAGAGATACTAACGCTTCACTTGCATACATCAATCATTGTGTCTGTGGGAAGCGTTTGAAATATACACTATTAAACCCCGCTCACCGACTCGCCAAGTGTACCAGCTTCCAACAAAGCCATCAACAAAGTTGCGGGCTACTCTGTACACCAACTGACTAGTTTATCTTTATAGTCTTTCATATTTTCTTCAAACTGTTGGGAAAATATATGTCTAGTTATAGTTCATATTATCATCTCTGTGGACACAGTTAGAAAGAATACTACCCAAGTGTATCATGCGTGTCGTAGAGTGTGATGAAGAGGGGGTGGGAGCAGAGGGCTGGAAATCCTCCCCTCCTGTATTATCTCTACCTAAAAGAAGGAACAGAGGAAGATGACATGTTCCCTTTAAGGCTCAGTTAGTCACCTGTACCTAACGCTACCCAGCTTAGGCGGGGAAATGGCAAACAGGAAGGAATGAAAATTTTAGCGTCATGAAAAGGTGTCTACTTATTTATTTTTTCTTAACTTCAAAATGACTCTGGTCGAGACTAAAGATATATGATGCTCTACTCAAACTGGTGACGCCTTCAACAAGGTTATTCTCTCATAGGAGTCTTTTTAACCCCACGTCTTTCCTACTGCTCGTGCCATTAGGTCATTTCTTTCAAAGCCATTTCTCCACGCCACCCTCGCCCTTCACCCGCGACCTTGCAGTTACTGTATGGCTGTGTATATCTCTGGACGCTCATTTATCATGAGTGATGCCCAACGCTTCATATAAGCCATGTCCCAAATATCAAACAAGATGATAACAGGCGTTGCCTCGCTGGCACCTCCTAACGCACCATTCCCAACCTAACCTCAGCCCACTAACACCCCCGCCCAACAGCACCAACATGGTGGTGGATGTGGAACCGGAGTACGTGTTCGGCGTACGTGGCGACGTGCACGGGTGCGCGGTGCACGTGGACCCCGACACCGTGGCCTATCCTGCTGGTGCGTTCCTGGTGCTCCACAACACGGCCACGCACCACCAGCAGTTCATCAGCATCGCTGAGGAAGCCAGGCCAACCGCGCTGGCCATCTCCCCTAAGAGGTTAGTTCTGATATATTTGTCGTTTTGGTTGGTTGGTTGGTTGGTTGATTGGCTGGTTGGTGAGTTGTTTGGTTGGTTGGTTGTTTGGGCTTTAGGACTATCAACTGCCAAGGTCAATTAAGGCCGTGAACGTAAGTTACATCCACAGGCCGAAAAATATTTAACACCTTCTTCGAGTGTTAAAGATAATTCTAAGATAATTTTAAGACCATACACACACACACACACTCTTACTATGCATGTGGCCCATCTAGTCTTTTTTTTTTTTAATCATATTTCAAGATCTTGAAAACTTACACAAACTACAATGTAAAGAAAGAAAAAAAAAACATGAATCAGTTTTGTCAGTTTTGCAAGTGGTCATATTCCAGTTTTTTCTTTTTTTTCTTACCCGGATTATGGATGGTACAGTAAATATGAAATACATGAAAACGTTATCACCATTTTTTGTTGTTGTTTACACAACCAAAAAAGATTTTCCAGCTTCATGCATCGTTTGGTTCAGGGGGGAGGGAGGGGAAAAGCGACCCGAAAAATGGTTATATTTACTCTAACAATATTTGATTTCGGCACGTCACAGTCTGCTGCTCGACACATGATCGGGTTTTTTTAAGTTTTTCCGTCATTGTTTCAACGAAGTCATCAATGTGGCAGCCACTTATTCCACGTGACGTGTATATGGGGGACGACGGCCTCTTTCCTTTCTTTGAATCTGACTTTTGAATTTTCTAAATAATAACTGTTCCTCTTACAGGCTCGTGCCCATCGCAATACTTGGATATATATATATATATATATATATATATATATATATATATATATATATATATATATATATATATATATATCTTTTTTAATACTAAAATTATATATATATATATATATATATATATATATATATATATATATATATATATATATATATATATATATATATATATATTCAAATAATAAAATGATAAGTTTTATACGTTATGGTTAATCATGCTGTTGAGTTCTGCTTTATCAATGCACCAGGAAGCTCTTCTGCGGGTAAACACGCCGGTATTACATGAGCTCCTCTTACTTAATGTAACATTTTCTCTCAATTCCTAATATTCAATCTTACATCACGTAAGTGAAATTGAAAAAAAAATGATCAAACTTTGAAATTTTTTTTTTTCCCCATCATGTGAGGATGTGGTGTGATGACTTACTAAGTGGTATTCGGATTTCGAATCATGTCCAGATGGAAATATGACGAGGAGTTGAATTACATTACGTCGCTGTCAAAGTAATGGCTCTTCCTGAATTACATTACGTCGCTGTCGTAGCAATAACTCTTCCGACAGTGACCCGCGAGTTAACACTGAGAGCACCATACATAGTGTGATGCTAGTAACGTTTCAGGCAGTACCTGGCCTTATGCCGCGCGGGAGAGAACGCGGCAGTGAGCGTGTGGGAGGTGGCCAGTCGCAAACGGTTGCGGTTCCTGAGCTGCGGCGAGATGGCCAGCGAGCAGTACGTGGCGGTCGCCTTCAGCCCGGACGAGAGGATGGTTGTGGCTCAGGGAGGAGCCCCGGACTGGACGCTCGTGCTCTTCCTCTGGGAGAAAGGCAAGGTCAGACCTCTCGCATCCTTCCGCCATATCTCAAAACCAATCTGATGTGTTGTTTTCATGGTATAATTAGGCTTGAAAGGCTTTCACTGACTATACAAGCACACACAGGCTACTACTTCGAGAGTTTTCAATGCCCACGACATTCATTTTTCAGGGAGATTTGAGGTATCATACGATTATTATCATATTAGACTAATTTTTCAGGGAGATTTGAGGTATTATACGGTTATTATCATGTTAGAAACTGTTATCATGACTTTAAAAAGATGTGTGAAGAAATAACATATTTTCTGAGGTTGGTTGTTCATGCTGGTGGTGCTGTCAGGTGTTCTCCGTGCTCCGTTTAAGCGACACCCCTGGCCTGGGCCCGGTCGCCTCCCTGACCTACCATCCGGAGGACAACGGCGTCCTCTCTGTGGTAGGGGAACGCGTCCTCAAGCTCTTCCGACTCAACGACAAACTCCTCAAGACCTGGGGCTACCATGGTGGACACAACCACAACTGCCACTGTCAGGTACGTACCTCGGCCAACTGCTGTATAACACACACCAGGGCTTTTGACTTCGTAAGTTTTTACGAAAACCCAACTACTATTAGTTTATATATATATATATATATATATATATATATATATATATATATATATATATATATATATATATATATATATATATATATATATATATACGAGCCTGAACTTTGTTTCGTCAAACGGCGATGATACATACACATATATTAGTCTCGCCAAGATTAACGACCCCACACTTATATGTCTGGCTCAGGTGTGGGCGGACCAGCACACCCTCCTGGTGGGGACGGACGTGGCCACCGTGCTGGTGCTGGAGGAGGGCGAAGTTAGGACGGAGATACAAGTCACCCATCCAGACCTCGGACCGTTAGTTACAATTTTCACCTGATTGTAACTTGGATTAGGGATGCTATTCCACACTAGGCTTCTCTTTGTTCCTGCTACCTGCTGTTACTGCTTCTTAGTGCTGTCATATGTTACTGCTTCGAGTCCTTCATAACGCTTGCTAATGTTCTCCTGCCTCAATCAGTACTTGTTAATAGGATTCATTGCAGTTCTCTAAAGTTACTAAAAACTCTGGTGCTACTTCTAAAACCTAGACTATACGCTTCCTAATGTTTAAACAATTTGTCGTTATGTCCTCACACTTTACAATTCATTGATTCGTCCCAGTTTTGAATATTGTTTTCAGTTTCAGTCACCCTAAAAAAAATAAAAAAAAAATATAAAGACTCACTGTCTGTTGCTGTTTGAATTTCTCTTATTATAAATTCCTTTGTATCAAAACCTAAAAGATTGTTTCCTGCACGCTGGTACACTGGATGTCTGTGACTACAAGCTGGTGTTAATGTTGCTCGCAGTAGCGTCGACCAAATGTAAAATGCTATCTAACTTGTAGAGCAAAATAAATCAATCTAGCATAGGTCAGCACAGCCCTTTACTTCCCCTCCTCCACCCTCACACACTTCCAGCAGAGCCCTCCCCCATCTCTCTCCCTCCCCCGCATGGCACTCCCCTCCTACGACTCCCAGCCCCGCACGGGTTTCCCCACCTCCCTCCCACTTCTCTAACGCCACATCCACTCACACTGTACATCGCCCCTCCGTCTAACCTGTTGTGGCTTGTATTACCATAGTGTCTGCTTCCCGCACACTTAGCTTTTAACCATGTCTTGGCGCTAGATGCCTCATTGCTTTTAAATGTCACTTGTATTAAGCAACTTATTTCCTTTTTTTTACATAAAAATTGGCGCTCTGTTACTGATTTGTCATTTCTCGTTTGTGATGCAAACGATCGTTAATGCACATCAATGTCTGACAGTGTAGCACTTCACGACCCGTGACTACATTCATTCTGCTTGTTAGTGACTGCATTCATCGTGCTTGTTCATACCTAAAACAATGTTGAATTCCCAGACACATATTTTCCAGCTTGCAATATACAGGGTCCCCCCCCCCAAAAAAAAAAAAAAAATGTACTCACTTTTTGACACCCTATAACTGAATTTTTTTCAGACCAATTGACCCTAAAAGTGGCAGTCCAAAAAAAAATGTACTCACTCTTTAAATGACAATAAATGCAGTCTTTACAGATTCAAAAACAAGATTAATGGTTGAAATTAATCAAATTCAGCGAAAAAAGTGTCAAAAACTGAGTGCATTTTTTTTTTTGTGGGGATACCCTGTATAGGCATCTGTTTTTCTCATATAATGAAGGATGACTGACAGACGAGAGAACGACACTAACTTTGGAGTGTCAGAAGGTGAGACAGACTTTACATACCGCAATCACTGGAGTAACTGGAGGCTCGGCTTTGCCTTTAGGGAGTGCGACAAGCTGTCTCCTACCGGAGGGGTGGCTGCGATGGGCGGCCGCAGCCCCGGGCCCCGCCACCGCCGCGTCACCGCCCTGGCGGTCTTCACGGGCGGGTTCCTGTGCGCCTGCGGCCCCGACAAGGTCTTCGTCTTCCAGAAGAGCGACGACGTCCACGAACATCACTTCCAGGTCAGTGCCCGGCGCTTGGAGGAGGAGCCATCGTGCCACTGAGGGATGCCCATAACCTGTTCAAAAGAAATGGTCCTTTTAATATTTTTGTTTTCATGTCATGATAACACAGAAGCTCTACTTCACTCGTGTCAATTTGTCTTTCTGGCTGTATGACTGTCTTGAAATACATTTAGGGACACAATATTGAATAGAAAATGGAGTAAGTACTGGTTACATGTACTAATATGCTCGTTAAGGATCCAGGCGTTCTTCACCATAAGGTACGTGCCAAATTTAACAAAACTGTTTGATAAACTTGATATTTAAGACAACTGTTTGATAAGCTTGATATCTACCACAATTGCTTGATAAGCTTTCTATCTAATACAACTGTTTGATAAGCTTGATAACTTTCCCAGACTGAGTAACCTAGATTATAACGTAGCGACGTAAGGCACTGCCATCGCTTTTGGTAACACTGGCCATGTCTCTGTGTCAGCGGTACGTGTTACGTCTGTGCGAGGCCAGCCCAGCGGCGCTGGTGAGCGGGCGAGGGGAGCACACGATAACCACCCTCTCCCTATCCCCTGGGGAGAGCACCATCGTGGCCGCTACACACACCAGCCAGCTCTTCCTCAGTCCCCTCCCAAGTCTCGAGCCCTCTAAGGTCAGCCTCACTCACCCCTTCCCTCATGTTTTATTGTTATAATCCTCAGCACTCACAACGGACTCACAGTAACTTATACTCAAGAGACTCACAATATATGACCAATATCTTTCGCCATAACTGACTTTGGTTTCACTACATTCCTTCGTAGGAAACGACAGCTTTCACATCATAACCCACCTTCCCGGGAGTGGAACTTAAGGGTGAGGAGATCAACTACCTCTCTTATTACACTCGTCCTTACCGTACCTCTTGCCACCCAACAGCTGCCAAGCCTCATGTTCAGCCCGCTGCACGCGCGCCACCACGAGGGTGGGGTGGTGGACGCCGACACCTGCCTGTGGAAGCCACTGCTGGTGACGGGCGGCGAGGACAGGACCCTCCGGGTGTGGGACTACCAGGATCACGACCTCCTCCTCACCTACACCTTCAAGGAGGACATCTTCTCGCTCTCACTCCACCCGACAGGTGCTGTGTGTCCGTGTGTAGGTAGTGACCGGGTATATGAGAGAAAGAGAGAGAATCATCACAGTTCCTTAATGTCCTCCCTGAGTCTAGCCTCCTTGAGTCGTTACCCTTCTTTCCTCCTGCTTCAAGCGAGTCTCTTGCCCTCACCCTAAGTCCTTTACCAAGCCTTCTCCTTCTTCCTTGAGTCATCGCCGCTCACGAGGAGTACCGGCTCGTCTTCACTAATTCTCTCTCCACATACGAAGTCCCGCTCTCTCTCTCTCCCCTTTGCTCCTTATCTTCTTCCTCACCGAGGTCTTATCCTACTCCTTTAAGACCCTTTGCTCTTTAATTCTCTCGTCCCCTCCTCCGTCACGCTGGGTGAGTGCCTCCCTCCGTGCCCGCAGGTCTGCACGTTGCTGTGGGCCTGGCGGACGCCGTAAAGCTACACCACCTGCTGTTCGACTCACTGCGGCAGTACAGCGAGGTCCGCATCAGGAGGTGTGAGGTGTGCTGCTTCTCCCCCAGCGGACACCTCATGGCCGCCGCCGACGGTAACCTCCTCGTCCTGACCTCCAACAACTCGCTGAAGAAGCTCTTCACCCTCAAGGGCCACGCCGGGAAGGTGGGTTATGATGAGGGAGGAAGCCATGCACGGGGGATGGAGACTCGCGAGGGGAGGAAGGGGGGAACATACACAGGTGATGTATAGGGAAGGCATCTGATATATAATACATGTGTAAGACGCCTTGATAGTGCAGGTCCTGTTGTCTACACTGTGAAAGGGGTAATTCTTACGTCATGTTTTAACTGCTATAACGAATGAAAAAGTCTTCTTCAAGAACAAGAGCAAAGACAAGTGTACGAGTGGCCAAGACAGATGGTTGGCACAAGTGTGGTAGACCAGCAACAAATAAGGTAAGACAGGTGTGATGGAAGAACAGGAAGGAGTTTGTGTATCTGGTACAAGTGACGTGTGTACCTCCTCAAGGAACGCATGTACCCCCACATGAGTACCTCCCGCTGACGTGTGTGTACTGCACAAGTGCACCTTCCCTAGACGACGTGTGTAGGGTACCCTCCCCAGGTGACGTGTGTACCCTCCCCAGGTGACGTGTGTATCCTCCCCAGGTGACGTGTGTACCCTCCCCAGGTGACGTGTGTACCCTCCCGAGGTGACGTGTGTATCCTCCCCAGATGACGTGTGTACCTTCCCCAGACGACGTGTGTACCCTCCCCTGGTGACGTGTGTACCCTTCCCAGGTGACGTGTGTACCCTCCCCTGGTGACGTGTGTACCCTCCCTAGGTGACGTGTGTACCCTTCCCAGGTGACGTGTGTATCCTCCCCAGGTGACGTGTGTACCCTCCCCATGTGACGTGTGCGTACCCTCCCCAGGTGGCGTGATTACTATCCCCAGGTAAACTTTCCCCAAGTGAAGAATACATCATCCCCCAGTGACGAGTATACGTCCTCCACAGGTGACGGGGGTGGAGTGGTACCCGGACAGCTCGGCGGTCATGTCCTGCAGCAGCGACGGTGCACTGCTGGGCTGGGACGTGCGCACCGGACAGCCGCTCTGGGAGGTAAGCCACCACAGCTTGTGTGTGTGTGTTGTGTGTGTGTGTGTGTGTGTTGTGTGTGTGTGTGTGTGTGTGTGTGTGTTGTGTGTGTGTGTGTGTGTGTGTGTGTGTGTGTGTGTGTGTGTACATAACATCCTGTAATTCTTAAATCTGAAGAAGTATCACCCATTCAGTTATTTCCATATTCGTACTTCCCTATTTCTCTCTGGATTCACACATCACTCATCCATTTTCTTTTTCATTCGTTCACCGACTCATAACGAAAGCCCATCTACCGTATTAACACACCGAACTGGATCAATGACCAGTTGTTAAATACGGATGGCTGATATAACATAAAGCTTAGCAATTTTGTATTTCTTTTTAACATGATCGATTGTCTCGTAATTTTAACTATAGCATTCGACTTACCATTAACCAAGTTATCTTTACTGTTATTAATGTGATCTTTACTGTCAAAAATGTAAGATTTACTACGTTTATTACTGATGTAATCTTTGATATCAGTAATGTAATCCCTACACATAATGTAACCTTTACTCTCAATAATGTTACCTTTACCATAAACAGTATAATCTCTACCATCATCTATTTGGAACAACAATATCAAACTTGTCATACTAAGCACCTCGTCACCAACACACCTCCCTCACTCACTCTGGCCACCATCACACCTCCCTCACTCACTCTGGCCACCACCACACCTCCCTCACTCACTCTGGCCACCACCACACCTCCCTCACTCACTCTGGTCACCATCACACCTCCCTCACTCACTCTGGCCACCACCACACCTCCCTCACTCACACTGGCCACCACCACACCTCCCTCACTCACTCTGGCCACTACCACACCTCCCTCACTCACTCTAGCCACCACCACACCTCCCTCACTCACTCTGGCCACCATCACACCTCCCTCACTCACATTAGCCACCACCGCACCTCCCTCACTCACTCTGGCCACCACCACACCTCCCTCACTCACTCTGGCCACCACCAAACCTCCCTCACTCACACTGGCCACCACCACTACAACCAACGACCACCATCACAACGACCACTACCCCTCGTCACCACTAACACGACCACTACCCCTCGCCACCATAATCACGACCATTACCCCTCGCCACCATTATCACGACCACTGCCCCTCGCCACCATCATCACGACCATCAATACCACCATCACAACACCTTCCCTCCTCCTGACGCAGGTGAACTCGCTATCGTCGTCGAGGTACCTGGCAGCGACGCTGTCCTTGGACGGGAAGCCCACCGTGCTGGCTGGCCATGGAGCAGGCTTCGCTGAGATAACTGGAGGCCAGGTTGCCATGCTTATCATTTCTTATCCTTCTCTCTTTACCTCATATATATATATATATATATATATATATATATATATATATATATATATATATATATATATATATATATATATCCTTATTCCTACGTCTTTCTTTCCGTCTACATATTTTTAAACTTGTACCGTAAGTGGGTTAAATTCCCTTTTCTGTTTTTAACAGAACTGACTGATAAATGACTACGTGCAATGTGGAACGCAAACAGATCCTTTCATTGACCAAATGAACAAATCTAATACTAAAGGACACAAGAAAGGAACTTTTATTATATGCTGAAAGGACATTACTTAACATGATTACTGAGTAACAGTGAAAATACATAAGGATACTTATCAATGTAGATGTAATCTGCATATTGCCATAGTTTTTCCCTGCTATTCCATTTTCTATTAAATTTCCTTGTGTCGTGCAGATGGTCCAGGAGATGGTGTACGAGGGAGAGGAGGTGGTGTGTGCAGCCCTGGCCCCCGTTAAGACCCTGCTAGCCCTGGGCACCTCCACCGGCCGCCTCCTGCTCAACATGTTCCCACTACACATGAGTGAAGTCTTCTCCATTCTCCCAGCACACAGTGGACCCATCGTGAAGGTCAAAACACTGGGTTTTATTTTCTTTATTCTACTAAAGTCTATTATCTTTGTTGTCTAGTTTCATTCATCAGGACATCATCTATCCTTGAATAATAATAATCAGTCGTCCTCAAGGCTTGTTGACCTTTGATGATAACCTTTCCTCTCACTTGCATCGTAAACTACAACTGATAATGATTTTACGCCCTGTTAGCAGCATCTTCATAATGACCTACCCTAAATGAGATCCTTCTCGTGTAATGTGTAAGAACATTAGACGGAAAGTAACTGCATAAAGTTCGAGGATTAATTGTATAAAGTTCGAGGATTAATCGTGCAAAGTTCGAGGATTAATTGTATAAAGTTCGAGGATTAATCGTATAAAGTTCGAGGATTAATTGCATAAAGTTCGAGGATTAATTGAATAAAGTTCGAGGATTAATTGTATAAAATTCGAGGATCCAAAACGAGTCTAATATAATATTAAGGATACAACAGCCTATTTTCAGTCTGTAAAATTGGTAAATTGGACGTGTATGTAAATATCTCTTGACCTCCTGTCAAAGTTTCAGGGAACACCCGTTTTCCACGGCAGGTGGTGGTAACGTGTGACGAGGGAAGACTGGTGACGTGTGGGTGTGACGGAGTAGTGCTGGTGTGGCGGGTGGCGGAGCTGACTGAGAAGAGCCCTGGGTTCGTGGCGGCGCGGGAGCGGCTGGAGGACCTGCCCACCGTGCCTGAGATGCTGGTCTCCAGGGCTGATCTCCAGGTGGGTGGACCGTGACCCCTGTAACATCCGCATGTCAGGCACAACCAACGCCTGACGTCGTTCGCAAATTGGCTCTTTAACCTCAAAATGTGACTACTCCGTAATTTCATTCGTTTTCCATCATTCTGCTGTTGAGTGTGGACATTTCGTATCAATTTGCAATTATGTGATATATTCAATACCATGGAGGGATAAGGGTTCCCTAGTTTAATAAATGATTATAATAACTTCAAAGTCAAGTTATAATGTTACCAACCATCTAATTAGATTTAATACTAACTTAGTTATAAGTTCGATTGTATACCATCAGTTTGCAGTATCTAGTGACTAAGAATAAGATTAAAAAACTTGCGATGATTTCACCTGCGACTAATAACATGTAACTGCGTACACACGGCAGAGCACGCGCGAACACGTGCACGAACTGGAGCGGCGCGTGTCTTACCTAGCGAGGGACAAGGAGGTTCACCTTACCCTGCAACAGCAGGAATTCGCCTCCAGCAGGGACGCCCTGGTAAACAAGTACCTGGCCATCATAGATCAGAAGGACCTCAATATACAGGTAACTACTGGGCCATCATCACAATAGAGTCATCAACTGGTAAAATGGTGAAAACCGTATTCACCTAATGCGGCTACAGTCCTGCAGTATCAAAAAAAATAAGCAAACATAACTGCGCAATCGAAAGCGTAAACATAACAAGTACACACACACACACACGCTGGAACCATTCATGTAACTAAAGACTATCTGTAACTCCAAAGATATTATGATCTTAACCTAAGTGTAAACAGGACATCGTACTCCCACAGATCTTTCAACATAATGTTCTCCAGCAGATAACCTTGTCGTACAACACCAGGTCTTAACTGCTATCTGTCTTTCCCCATGATGTAAACCCGCTCCTCTCTCCTCCCAGACACTGGAGGAGGAACGAGAGAACCTGAAGGCCAACCACAAGGAGGCGTTGGCACAGCTGACCTACGAGCACCAGGGCGTGCTGGCAGAGCACCAGCAGGAGCTCAGGAACAAGCTCCTATACGAGTACTCCAAGCAGGACAAGCTGGAAGCCAGGCTCACTGAGATGCAACAGACGCTAAACAGGTGGGTAGCCAAATTATGAACCGTCTTAAAAACACAGTGACTAGATAACTCCGTTTTCTTTCCTTGACTGACACACAGGGCCGGGTAACAGTATATCAAATATCGTCAATAAGAAGAGTTGCCGGCACTCTAAATATGATTTAAAAGTGAAGAGTAATAACTGTGAAGCAACAGTCACTTGATTCAAAACAATCTGTTGGCATCGTTTGATGTCCTTAAATCTGAAACGTTTTCAGACTTTTATACCAGGGAATTTCGTTTTAAATAAATCACATTTTCTTTCAATAACTGAAAAAGGGAATGACTCACGTTTTTCTTGAAGAAATGGGAGAATACTAAGAGCAAAACGAAACTTTAGTTGTGGTTAATGGTGCGTTCTCTGACGAAGGGGACCAATGTACACAGGTTTTTAAGCCTCTTCTGGATGTGAAGGTTCAGTTTAACGAATGACACGTAATTTCTAAATCAAAAAGTACTTGTGATGGTCGAAATATAAAAAAGAGAGAAAAAAAGGTAAGGCTATATAAACCATTCTTCTAACTGCTGAAGCATGATCAAGACTAGCGTTTCATGCTAACAAGTGTTTTTTTTCTTTACAAGGTTAACCACAGTTTAACGAGTAGATGTATCTTCCATTGTGGTAACGTTAACCACAGTTTAACGAGTAGATGTATCTTCCACTGGGGTAACGTTAACCACAGTTTAACGAGTAGATGTATCTTCCACTGTGGTAACGTTACCCACAGTTTAACGAGTAGATGTATCTTCCATTGTGGTAACGTTAACCACAGTTTAACGAGTAGATGTATCTTCCACTGTGGTAACGTTAACCACAGTTTAACGAGTAGATGTATCTTCCATTGTGGTAACGTTAACCACAGTTTAACGAGTAGATGTATCTTCCACTGTGGTAACGTTAACCACAGTTTAACGAGTAGGTGCATCTTCCATTGCGGCAACGCTTTCAGGTGGCGCTGCAGACAGTACGAGGCAGTGTCCTACAATGTAACACCAGACTGGAGCGACCATCAGGCACTAACATGCAGACAATCCCAGACAGGTGCAGGAGGCGGAGCAGCGGACGAGGCAGGAGCTGCAAGAACGACTGGATCAGGAAGAGGCCATCATAGTGCAGCTCAAGGCTGACCTCGAAAAGGTAAGTGAACAAGGAATGGAAGGAGAAAAAAAAATAAATATGCGATCGCTTGAAATAGCCAATGCATTGCTGGTATATATATGAATATTAGAGAAAAAGATAATGGTATAAACCGTATTTTCATATGTCGTTGGAGTAATTATTTGCAAAGACCGAGTTCAACCTAGTTTTATTATCTGACCAGCCATTAACCTTAGACTTGGGTGTGTTCCGTTGAGTTTAAAGCCAAGCTTTGCCAGTCTGTCACCAATTGCTACACCCATGATACCAGCACAAACAGACTATCACTCTTCAGCAGATTCTGGGGGCCAAGATTTGGGCAAATTATTCCCTTCGTGTGTCTAGGGTGAGGATATACGATTAAGCTCCAACGTTCATAAAAAAAAGTCATATCAATGTGCAAATAAAGATCTTAAGACTGAATATGAATGCAAAACTTTTACTTGTTACTTTACCCTGTATGCTAGATTACTCTTGAGCCCCTGTTAGAATAATGAGTAACATAGTTAATGAGATCACTCATGTCAACACCACGGCTCTCCCAGACAAGCACGGAGCTGGAGCGAGAACGGACGGAGGGAGCGGAGATAGTGCGTCTGGTGGAGGCGTCAACGGAGGCGGAGCTGGGGCAGGTTCGCGCCAGCTTGCACGCACAGCTGTCTGACGAACACCAGAACGTCATCAAGCTGCGCAGCGAGAGGGCCGCTCTCAGGAAAAACTACGTTAGGTGAGGCTAGCTAGCTATTACTGAAGCAGAAGTCCTAGGGAGGGCGTGCAATGCATGCTAAAACCAGTGTAAAATGCGCACTAGGAACCCGTGATTTTGTGGTAATTGCCTTCTCTAACACTTCATCGGTCTCTCTGGCCTTCGTCAGCGTCCAAAGGGAATGCGAGCAAAAGGACGGCGACCTGAAGGTCTTAGTGGATGACAAGTCGCGTCTTCAGTCGACCATCAGGGGACTGGAGCGAGAACTGGCCGCCCTCCGGCGGGAGGTGAACCACCGCGATGACATCATCCGCGAGAGGGTACGCACGCCATATATTGCCAGACGCCTACACCGCCTCCCGCTCGCTCGCTGGTTCTTCCCAAGTTTTTTCTTTTCTTTTTTCAATGTCAAGGGTTTACCTACATCCAAATACATTTTCATTATGCTCATGAAACCCTATGGTCAATATTCAACACTCAAAATTGCCTCTCTTCTTATCTGAATTTGCAACGACTTAACCGTCAAAACGGAATTACTCGTATTATAAATATTGTCTGCTAAACAACCAAATCAAACAAACAAACAAACAAAAACCAGCCGTTGGCCGAGAATAGTATCTTGATGAGACAAAGTTAATAATAGACTGTTAATCAAACTTGTTGTTCTGGAGGCCAGGGCTGAGTTAATAATAGGGATGAGCAGGGAAAGTGTTTGGTGGATCAGTCGAGGCGTGTGCACATCCCACAGGAAGGGAGGGTCACCACCACTAGGGAGCGCATCGGCCAGCTGGAGAAGCATCGGTTCCTCCTCGACCACCAGCTGGGCCAGCTGAAGGAACAGCTCCAACCGCTGGAGACGGCGCTCGAGCAGCGGACGCAGCAGATCAAGCAGGTGAGTAGCTCGTCCAACTTGCCTATTTGGCCTTCACTGCTTTCACGGAACCATGCTCGCGCACGTCACTGCTTTCCCGTTGAGCTTCACGATTCCTCGTTTAACTTCATAATCTCTCGTTAACTCCGTATATCATCTTTCTTTTTGTAATCACTTATCAATTTCGTGTCACCTTACGTAAATCTATAATTCATCTGGCTTGATAATACCTCGCTCTGGGCTGTAAAATGGATTCTTTTGTCTTTTATCCTATTTTGTATTTACGTATTTGCACCTTCTGTTTCCTTTGCTCCCTGTTTTTAAGAACCAGTATTTTGCTTTGCTTCCTTCCCACGTATTTCCCTCTCATGTTTTATCCACATCTCTAACCTATTTCTTTTATTCTGTCCAGTTTCTGGTTGCATAATTTACTTATCTTTTATTCATTTTCCACCTCCAGCTCACCTGTAACTCATTTCCTGTTTTCTTCCTCTTCCTTCCACTCTGTCTTGCCTCATGTTTACCCTATCCTTCCTTCCACTCTGTCTTGCCTCATGTTTACCCTATCCTTTTAGTGCCAGTCCTGTTAACCATATCTACTCGTAGTTTTTTCTGCTTCCTGTATATTGTGTCTTAAACTTTTGTGGTGGATTTTTTTTCTAAATCCCCACTGTTATTTTCTAGGTCCTGTTAAGTTTCTACCATTTTCGTCCAAATTTACTTTGTTGCCATGCTCGCCTTGCGTGGATCTTATTCACACCGTTTTCACGCTTTGTATTTACCCCTCGTTCTTCCATTTTGCTTCTTCTATTCTTTTTTCTCCCGGAGTAGTTTTAACCTTACGGAAATGTCGTATCCTTTTTCGTAACGTTATCATCTACCCAACCGACATTTCTGACTCTTGTTTACGTTGGGCTGGCGTGGGGGCTTAGCTGGAGGAGGAGATGAGTGAGACGCGGCTGCTGGTCGGGGCACGGGACCGGCAGGTGAAGGAGCTGGGTCAGCGACTCCTGACGGCTGGGCAGCAGGGGCGCAATCTGCAGCAGCGCCACCATGTCCTCGCCACCGCCCTCACCCGGGTCCTCGCCGACCTCGCCAACGCCACTCAGCTCATACACCAACCCAAGAAGCTAAAGGACGCCATTAAGGTTAGCGAAAAGTAATCATCTTTCTTGCAAAGCTGAAGTATTTGGGAAGAAAGTTTCTTGAAAGGTTTTTAGAAGTGGTGTGAGGAAGAGAAAGACATGTGAAGACAGTCTCCCAACCATCCGTTTCGTTCGTCTGGTATGTGGGTAGTTGACTGAACAGTAGATAGTTAGAGTAATAATGCTTCGCAAGTTGTATACGAAATTTAAAAGCAGCTTTGACTAAGAACTGTTTATTCTTGACATAATCCCCACACAAGAACTGTCACCTACAGTCAACCTGCCTCATATATTATCGACCAACATTTGAAAATTAGATTTTTTTCCTGCAAGTTCAGTCATCCTGTTAAGCTCTTAAAAAAAACGTTAGCGCACTACCTACAACAACACTGTGTAAACTCCTCTTTCATAAACCGTCTAGAATTTAAGGGACTGGTCGGTTCTATTACTTCCACGGAGCCTCCGCCCCGCCAGCCCCTGGGGGGGTGAAGCAGCCTCACCACTCCTCCTCCCCTCGACAGACACTGAACGACAAGTACATCCACAGCGGCCGACACAAGGAGTTCTGGACGCGAACTGACCTGGACAAGATGGCAACGTACCCAGCCGACGCCCTGGTTCAGGTGGGTTCGATAGGACCTCAGCGAAGACAGTCAGATGGGTGTTACATGGGCGGTAGAAGGGGTATGGAAGTTAAAAGAAAACGTTTGAGTTATTATTCTCTACCCAGGAAGACGTGGCCTTTGTCGAGGAGAGTTTACATACATATGGAAGTACTGACTCAATGTGGGGAAGACATGGTGTCTTAAGGCAGATGAATGAAGCATGCCTGACGAGATTTAAGAGTAAGATAGAAAAAAAAAGGAATCCTCGTTCACCCAAAATTGGTTGCTCCCTACCACAGGGAGACGGTGCAGGGGTGATGCCTGAGGACTCCGAGGCCGTGCAAGAGCTGTTGCGTCAGCGGGAGATGCTGGAGCGCTCCGTGGCCACCCTCCGAGCGCAGGGGCAGAAGCAGGCCCGCGCGCACAAGGACAAGGTCACCACGCTCGTTAAGGTTAGTTAAGTCACTGCTGAATGGCCTCGCTTTAGAAACGTAACTGGACATAGACGCGCCACCTTCCCAAGTTAGTCTCTGGATTATTTTTTCTCCTGACCAACTACGTCGACATGTCTTCTCCCGATACCAGGATTTGTATCTCTTCACGGTAGCTGCGCTAGACTGCACTTTCTAGCATAACTCCGCCCTCAGGAGTCTTGCGGCTTCTTACATTGGGACAAATAATCATAAGATAATGCCACTTGTAAGTGTACTTGCGTGATGCCTCTTCAAGATAATATATGAGTGACGTCCCTCTACTGTATTCAAATCAGAACATCAGCTCTTGCATTACTGTGGTATATAACATGTCAAAATATGCAAAATACATCCTCGTGTCTATCACGAACACCTTCCTGACGGTGCAGGAAAACAGCGGGCTGTTAGAGTCCGTGCGTGGGTTGGAGGAGAGGGCCTGGAGGCTGGAGCGTGAGCTGCGGCAGGCAGAGAGCATGGCGGGACTGCGGGACCCACGCTCCGGCAAACGGAGGGCGTCGCGAGACCAGCTGGTGCAGACTGTCACTCAGCAAGCTGAGACCATCGCCCGCCTCCAGCAGGAGCTCAGGGATGCTCTGACGGTGAGCGCACTACCTTAACCACAGGGCTGTGCTCTACTCCTTCCACCCCAGCCACTCTAACTCCCGCCTGTTTCATCTCAGCCACTCTTACTCCCGCCTGTTTCATCCCAGCCACTCTAACTCCCGCCTGTTTCATCCCAGCCACTCTCACTCCCGCTTGTTTCACCCCAGCCACTCTAACTCCCGCCTGTTTCATCCCAGCCACTCTTACTCCCGCCTGTTTCACCCCAGCCACTCTTACTCCCGCCTGTTTCACCCCAGCCACTCTCACTCCAACCTCTTTCATCCCAGCTACTCTCACTTCCGCCTGTTTCTACCCAGCCACTCTCACTCCAGCATGTCTCATCTCAGGCACTCTCACTCCGGTCTCTCTAACCCCAGCTTCCCTCACCTCCACTACCCCAGTTGGATGGTTGTATAACTTTAACCCCCATATAAAGCTTAAGCTTCTACATCTTCACCCAAACCTAATTCTTAGATCTCGAAGTTTTCAACCCCCGGATAACGAAATGACTTTGATACTACGATACCCAGCGAGTTAGTAATTAGGAGAATATAAAGTTACACAGACACTGAAATCGTCATGCCACCCTACCCAGTTATGACAACATATTGACAAATATCAACATGATCACTGACCTCTACATGGGCATCAACAATAACATTATTTAGGGTGTCCTGACCAAGATCCCGTAACTCACATTTACACAGGTCACAACACTAATTCCTTAACACCTGCACTCCCCTGAGCAGGTGTTCATGCGACACTTCTTTCATATGTTGGGGTGGTAAACATCTAATGCTAAGCGCTGCACCCTCTGACTCGTTAATGCACACTACACCATCTACAAACACAGCAGCACACTCGTTAACCATACGAGACCACAACACTAACAGTAACAATGTCTACAAGAGTAGTTGGAATTTCTCGTAAACAATGGAGTCTACCCAAACATGACGCCTTTAAAGGGTGTGTAATTAAATCTTTAGAGTTCTACGTGTTACCGCACTGACGTGGTTACGAGTTCCACTCATTAAGATGTTCTGCTGTGGTGCAGGGCCAACCTGGCGGCGGCGAGGAAGGTGGTGCAGCGACAGGGGGGAAGGGAGACTACAGCCCGAAGCAGCAGCAGCAGCAGGGTATGGAGGAGGCAGGCCCCGTGCCAGTGTCCAGGCACCAGTACATCATCTTGACACCCCGGGATCACATCCCCGTCACTGTCTCGCCCACCTGCCACTACCAACCTAAAGATTCGAATCTTATCGCCACCTCACCCACCTTCGAGCAGCAACCTCAAGATCTAAACTTCAATTCCGTGTCACCCACCTTCGAGCAACAACCTCAAGATCTAAACTTCAATTCCGTGTCACCCACCTTCGAGCAGCAACCTCAAGATCTAAACTTCAAAACCACTTCATCCACCTTCAAGCAGCAACCCCAAGACTTAGACAACTTCTCCACCATCTCACCCACCTTCGAGTACCAAACTCCAACCTTGAACAGCCTTAGCCCCGTCTCACCAACCTTCGAGTACCAACCTCCTGTCTTAAACCTCAACCCAGCCACACACACCAGCGAACACCAACCTCAAACCTTAAACAACCTTAATGCTGTTTCACCCGTCCACGACCACCAACCTCAAACCTTGAACAACCTCAACATCGTTTCGCCCCGCCCCTTAACCCCAACCTCAACCAACAAACAGTCCCACCATCGGCTATCCCGCTCATCCACACCAACATCAACCGGACCACATGGGTAAGTAAGTAACCGAAATCGTTCTCAATGTTTTCTACTCAGCATTTATCAAAGAAAAAAAAATAAATAGCATTATTCTTTACACCATCAGCATCTAAGTCAAAACTAATAATCACTACATTATCGGATAAATAGTCATACCCCGCTCCCAATTACTTCGACAGGGTTTAATGTTGCACAAACAAACGATCAACCGTTGCTGTTGTGGTTCTGGCAGCCTATCGGTTACACACACACACACACACACCCCTTCTGCCTCGCCGACTGTGTCACACGGTACAGGCATTGCCCTGCACATCCACATTATGGCTACAGACACTGTACTACTCTATTCTTAGTATATATTTAAAAGCATTCCCACAAATATGTACACAAACACATTAACACAAATGCACATACGTACACAGTATAATGATGCATAGTGATGTCAATTGTAGAATGTCTACAGCTGGCAAAGTGGGGTACTATTTCTAGTGTAACGCAAAGTAGCTGACTTAAATGGACACACTGAGTGGAATACGGGACAAATTAAACTGATGGTCTATGCATATGAATAATAACATACCTAGCTAGATCCGTGGCCAGAGGTTGGAAGATGCTGGAGGCACGCTTGCCTTGAAATTTTTGTTTACCATTTTCATCCTCAGATAATCGAATGAAAAAGCTCAAAATACGATAGCCTATCCCCTTCTGATAATATATATATATATATATATATATATATATATATATATATATATATATATATATTTGGTGCGGGAGAGGTACGAACGAATGGTATCTGTCAGGTTAACTTTAAAATGAAGGAAATGTGTCACAAAGGCAATCACAAATGTATCATCTAGTGCCGAATGTACAAAGAAATACAAATACTTCATGACATAAACAGTTATTTGGAAACAAATATTTCATAGCAAAATGAATATCATTTTCAAAACAAATGTCTAAAGTTCAGTCTGTTAACTAAATGAAATGCCTAGTAATGTGAACAATTCTAATGGAACGCATATTTGTAAGTGAATATTTCTATGAAATGAACAGACTGAATTTCTTGTCAACACTGAAAGTATAGGAGAAAATTGCCCTAATTGCAGCCTTGTACAATTTTGCTACTTACTAGGAGCAAGTGTTTCTTACACTGCACCAAACTTAGCCATATTACTCAAAATACTGAAAATGTTATGCAGATGCTATAACCTATATCAGTACCTATGTAGAACCTAGCCACTTGTTGCAAGAAAATTAAGTTGCCTGTAAAATTCAACAAAAATATGCATTTCCAGTGTTACTTATTGAACCGTGCCAGATACTTTCCGCAATTATTCAAACAACTGTACTTCTGGATCTGAACCATCCATCTTGGTACTGCCGATCTACCTTTTTAATCTCGGTTGAGCAAAGGAACATACCTTAAGCACTCGTTATATGGTGTAAATCTATGGAGAATACATGAAGAAATAACTAAGCACGTATCTGGTGGGTGTGTGAAGCGCTCGCATATTTTCATTCAGTTTTACAGCTCATACAACCACAGTTTTAACTCACCTGTGTTCTCCATAGATCGTGAATGAAAAGATAATCCTGGATCCCGTTCACGTGATTCTGCGCAATTTATTGCGGTACAATTGTCACCAAAACTTTAGCTTCCTAGGGCTGCCATTTTTGTTAGAAGGTAGTACCCAATTCTGCCGGTAGATGTAGCATGTAATTAGTACCAACATCTGCCGGTAGATGTAGCATGTAATTAGTAGTCCCAACATCTGCCGGTAGATGTAGTTAGTTTCTAAATCTGCCGATAGATGTAGTTAGTTTCTTAATCTACCGATAGATGTAGAATATTGTTAGTACCCACATCTACCGGTAGGTGCAGCATTGTGCGAGAGCATTACCAGAATTTAGTGAGAAAAAAGTTTTTTTTCTATGGTGGTAGAGAGGTAAAGTCCTTAAGAAAATCTGCGATTATTTATGATATGCACATTAAAAAAAAGACGTACACAATATGTCTATACTTACTTTCATGTGTGTAATGACTGAATATCGCCTTATAATCACCCACTGTAAATGTAAATCAGATATACATACGTATAAGGCAACATCTATCTGTGCTGTGATATATTTGAAGCAAAGGGACCCGTCCTGCACCCAAGTTGTGATAGGCTATACCAAGGCCATTTTTTTTTCACCACCACCTTGTTTCATATATTAAGAAATAGGTGTTGATATAGCCATAGTGTGTTTGTTTTCTTGTGGTCTTATAAAATGTATCTCAGTATCATTTCTTTGTTCTTATTTCCCCCTAAGTAAATATGGACATCACCACTTCATCCACAGACGTTGTATTCACTTGCAGATTTTTACTTGAACCTAACCAGTGGTTATCAGACTTTTCTGTGAACTACCTACATTCAGGTGTTAAAATAATTACATTTGCATGCACACTACAACTTAAAATTCTTGGAAACTTTTGGGATATATATAGGGGATTAAGAATACTTCCCACGTATTCCCTGCGTGTCGTAGAAGGCGACTAAAAGGGGAGGGAGCGGGGGGCTGGAAATCCTCCCCTCTCGTTTTTTTTTTTTTTTAATTTTCCAAAAGAAGGAACAGAGAATTGGGCCAGGTGAGGGTATTCCCTCAAAGGCCCAGTCCTCTGTTCTTAATGCTACCTCGCTAACGCGGGAAATGGCGAATAGTTTAAAAGAAAATATATATATATATATATATATATATATATATATATATATATATATATATATATATATATATATATAATATATATATGTAACCACTAATCTAAAAAGATTAGAATAGTTTTTGAGCGTTACCTATTATTCTAATACCTTTTACACTAGTACCGCAATTTTTAAAGAAAATTAAAGTGGGTAGTTTTATTACTGAAAATGAATATCACTCACTTAAAGGATAACTATAATATTTACGTAATGGGTTTGCCTTGAGGGGCATAATTAGAGATAAAATTACCAAGGAAACATAATCTAAGGAAAAAAAATACTCATTAATATCTAAATTTCTAGTGATATTTCAGTTTCAACCATACCTGTATCACAATTCTGGTCTGAAGTCTGTCCTACGTATCAAGACTCTACTTTTTGAAAGCTAGAGGAATCACAAACAAGGGTAGCAAGGGTTGACTATTTGGTCTTGTTAATCTCTGCAGCAGATTTATTTTGATAAGAGATATGAGTGTGAGCAAACGCATTAACTTTGAATACGCAGAGAATAATCAATCAATACAGCATTCGCGGAAGGCTGTTCATTTTAACACAGTGGACATGAGTTTAGAATATGTCCGAGTTAACAGTGTGAGAACAGAAGTGAATAATAAATTAAGGAGGCCTTCTCATATTACCTTAATGCTACAGAATTTCGATAGTTTATTCATCTGAGTCAAAAGTGTCCATGGGTATAGCAATGTAGTTTAGAGCAGATGAGGCTAAAATGAAGATGGATATATAGTGAGGGTTCTCTTGTAGTAATTATTCCACCCCCCCAAATCCGTGCATGGTTTCAGAGATACCCAAAATCATTTCTTAATTTGACCCAAGTTTCAGGTCACAGAGGAGCTCGTTTTCTAATAATCCTGGAAGGGGAGGATCTACTTAGGTTGAATTCTTATCAATAATGTAAAATTAGGTTTATGAAAAAAAATCGAGTCAAATGAACCTTAATCATAATACACTTTCTTGGTGGAAAATCTTGTCAGGTTAATCTATATAAAGATAGATCCTTGAGAATCTGAATATGGATATAAATATTCAATAATCAGATCAAAAGGAATATATACACATTCATGGTACTCTTCATTGTGCATGACCATGAATAAAAAAGATTGCTGTGATTGATATGGTTTTCGACTCATTAAAGCATATAATTAAAAAAAAAAAACCTGAAAAAATCTGATTCAGGTTTTTCAGTCGTAATACAACTAATGTTGTTGTGGTATCTCTGAGCAGTGTTCTCAGATCCAAGTGAACCTTTTCGACCTGACATATTTGTAACTCTTCAGTGAAATCGAAAAATAAGAATCCCTGATTGAATAGCAGTAAGGGCCAAATATATTATTAGATATCTTTATAGTTATTTCGTCTGCATGAGTCAAAATTATTATATACAATTTCCTGGGCAAAGTTATTCACTTGGCAATACTGTGACTTGTCAAGCTCTAGGGCAACTGTGTGACAGGTGTTCATGACGTCGTATGCCTGGAGATAACACCGGCCAGCCCTAGTAATGTACCTCAGCATACAGGTGAGAGGAAACTCATTGGATATAGTTGGTACCATGAATGAAAGATGAATATTAAAGGTCAAGAGCACCACCTAAGTAAATTGACGATGTGGGGGGGGAAAAGCCCAACAATGTACACCTCACATTTGGTTATAGTGATTTAGTAAGGTGATGGTGAGATATACCAAAACTGAGGAGTCCTTGGATGATAAATAAGTGATAAGGGAGAGGGTTGTAAAGTCAAAGAAATGGAAAAATAGTGTATGAAACGTTAATATGAACCAGTGGAAACTTCACCTAACTTCCCATAGCAGCCAAAATGTCCTTTTATTTTTAATGTTATTTAGGTAAAGGATACGTTTAGCCCTGCTGCTCAATATTTCTTGTAGTTGCAAGTGGTACTGACCAACCCTACTCGATTTGGAGCACTTATTTTGTTAATAACTGTGAAAACCTCTCCTTATTTCCCCTGGGAGCCTCCTCATTATATCCAATTTTAGTGTTTTAGTCAGAGCACATTGTACTGAACACACTGGCCATTGCATCAGCAGGAAGAAAGCATAAACAAAAAAGCAGAAGACACCAAAAGAAATGGGATCATTGCTCCAAACTCACCCCAAGCAGTAATTCCACACAGTCTCAGCAGTTGACCAAATTTTAATGACACTGTAAATCTCAGCTGCGAGGGAGAGTACGTTGAGGTTTTCATTGGTTTTGTTGATTTTTTCATTTGTTTCACCAGCTATTGAATTGATTAACTTTTTTTTTATTGTAAATGCTCTAAATCATGCACCAATAATTTAGACACCTGTGAAGAGTAAGGAATTTAAATATTGATATTTATCTAATGCCTTAAAAAAATAAGTGATAGGGCAAAACTGATCCTTTACCATTATTTGAAATGAAAATGAGGGTGAAAGGTGACTTAAAGAGCACCTCAGAAATAATATAGAATAAAAACGTTAGTGAATTCTATAGAATTAGTAAAGTTGATTTAGAGAACTGCATGATGTTAAGCATTTAAATACAGTGATAAAATAGTAATAGTAAGGTGGGCTAAAAGGTTATAGAAAATGTGGAGTCAACATTGCTTTAGAGGCAATTTCTGATTCTTTTATACTGAATCATGATTTCTATTACAGGCATGATAATTATCATTTGGTTCATGAGTGTACATTTTTATAATTTATGGGATACCTTCAATAGACGCGTTTTCAATGAAGAGTGAGGCATTCCAAGAATGAGGCTCCGACGTAACCTATTATGGTGGATAAAGACTGGGTCAGCATTGGTGATATTCCTCTTGGGGACTTACTTCACAGTGCGCCAAGCCCTGCATGATGCCAAAGACTCAGATGTCAAACCTCGAGAAGTGGTCTCACAAGAAGAAGTACCCATACCTGAGAAGAATATAGAAGTTGTAGAACCAGTAGCACAAAGTGAGTATAGTTGGGGAAGTGGGACAGTGTTCATTGGTTTTGGAATTTTGTGAATACTGAATCTAGCAACAGACACAAGACATAATACACATATACAGGGTTAACAAGACAATACATATATGTGATGTAGTGTTAAGCAGTGTGACCTACCAATCTCATGGACCCAAGATAGAAACTAGCTCACAGCCGTCCCTGCTGTTCATGATGAATGGGCACCAAACATGAGCTGGGGTATATATACAGTAAGCAAGTTAAAGTTAAGATATACATCTAGGATTAAGCGATCCCTTCTTTATAAAAAAAAAACATGAAGCCAACTTACAGCATACCTTCAGTTGACTCAGTCCTGTGCATGTTCAAGCAGAAAGCACATAGAATTTTTTTCACTCCATCCTTCCATCTCCAATGTAGTGTGTATTAAACTTGTATGTGTTTTCGGTTGTTGAGTTGGATTACATTTTTTGTTTTGTTTTAAAGTGATTCCTTTACCATGAGCTGCAGTAGCATAAATTGTAGATTTTTATAGAGATTACATGGACTTTCTTATTACAGATGAAATTAAAGTAGCAAGAGGATACAAGGACTGGAATAACTATGCCTGGCTGGAAGCTGAAAGTCGGCAAGTTGGCCCTGGAGAGCAAGGTCAAGCTTACTACCTCCCAGATAAATATCGAAATGAGAAAGACCAACTTTACAAGGTTAATGGGTTTAATGCTCGAGCCTCTGATGACATTGCTTTGAACCGCTCCTTACAAGATATAAGACATCCAAAGTAAGTTCCTTGTTAGGAATTCATGGATTGTAATTTTTGGATTAATTCAATTAAAATATTGTCATACTATCTGTAGGTACATAGATGACATGCTGTCAGTGGGCATAGGAAGTGATTAGGGGAACTACAGAATTGGTGTGGGAGTTTGCTCTGATTTCTGTGTATTGTGTAAGACAGCTAGAGAGAGAAAGTGAGTAGTAAGGGCAGTTGCTCTTTTTCTAGAGCTGCTTTGTGAAGCATGAAATGGTGAGCAGGCATAAAACAGAGTGTATGTTGAAAGAATGATTAAAAGGTAAATGAATGCAAAATTATATTTTTTGTTCACATACTTTATCAGGGAATTCATGGCCATAAAAACATTTATCTACAAAATTAAGGTTTACAGTAAAAAATTTCATTTGCTGGAGGCTTAATAGCAGCATTTAAAAGTTTTTGCTACAGGATTCTACATATTGGTTATATGATACAGATGCCTGTTTTTTGAAAAATAAGACCCTTGAGAACAATTAAGAATGTTCCCAGTCTCCGAATGCTTCTAGATGTCTTTAGGGTCTAAACTTTTCAGATGTAAGGAAAAAGTGTACTTAGAAACTCTTCCAACGGCATCAGTAGTTGTGCCTTTCCATAATGAGCATTGGACGACCCTTTTACGAACAGCTGTATCTGCTATCAACCGTTCACCAGACTCCCTTCTTCTTGAGGTTATTCTTGTTGATGATGCCAGCACAAAAGGTCAGGAAATGCAGTAAAACCTCTTTACCTTTTTGTTTATTATTCTGATAGAGAACCAGTTGTATATTGGAAAAATGAATTATACCATCAATGACATCAGCTGTTCCTATCTCTTTAATAAACGCATCTTTTAAGCATATGGAAAAGTTCATAGTTCTAATGAGGCCTGGCAGTGTGGGTTATTGTTCAGCAAAACAGCTAGAATAATAAAGGTATTAAGTATTTTTTATATTATACTTAATCACTTTTTTTTTTTTCCCAAAAGAGGGAACAGAGAAGGGGGCCAGGTGAGGATATTCCCTCAGAGGCCCAGTCCTCTGTTCTTAACGCTACCTTGCTAACGCGGGAAATGGCGAATAGTTTGAAAAAAAAAAATAAATCGCTGATTCCCGCGTCAGAGGTAGCGCAAGGGAAACAGATGAAAGAATAGCCCAACCCACCCATATACACATGTATATACATAAAGGCCCACACACACACATTACATATATATATATATATATATATATATATATATATATATATATATATATATATATATACACCCATACACGCACATATACTTATCAACATATACACATATACTTACATATACACATGTACATCTTTAGGATGTTCAGGTACAGTATCATATTTTCAAGGATTACACAGTCACTTAGCTAGATGCTTATTTCCAGTTTGAAAATTGACTAATACTGTATTTATTATACATAGATGTACCATTTTAGTTTCACTTCACTAATACAGTATTATTTCACTTAGTTTTACTCTATATTATGAACTTTCAATAACAGGGTTTCTCAAGAACAAGCTGGATGACTATGTACGCAAGAACCTCCCTAAAGTAAGAGTTGTCCACCTGGCAAAAAGATCTGGACTCATTCGAGCTCGACTTGCAGGTGCAAAGGTAGCAAGGGGGGATGTCCTTATATTTTTAGATTCTCACACTGAATGCACTACCAACTGGCTACCTCCATTGCTTGGTAAGTTGAATTTTAAACTGATAAGCAATTATTGTATATTTTATAAAACAAATAAAATTTTTCTATGGCCATACCATAAGGAATTTTAAGGACAGTGGCCAAAATGTATGAGGGAGAATCTGCATGTGATTTAACTTGATATGAAAGACTGGATATAGATGAAATGCCATTGAATTTTGTAAAATAACTTTTTGTTACTTTTCATAGTATCACTTAAAAGTTATCAGTAATGAAAGAACTCTTTTTTTTATTTTTACAAATATATCTTTCACGTTCAGAACCCATTGCAAAGGACTATCGGACATGTGTTTGCCCATTCATTGACGTGATTGACTACGAGACATTCGCATATCGAGCTCAAGATGAAGGTGCTCGTGGGGCTTTTGACTGGGAGTTATTCTATAAACGTTTACCATTGTTAGAAGGAGATAAAAAGAACATGCCAGAGCCATTTAGGTAAGGACCACAATTGATTCATTGGATTTTAGTTTTTAGAATATGTATTTTGAGACTTTTCCTTCTCAGTAATTGTTATGCATGTTACTCACCCTTTTTAATCACTCTTTACTCTGTTTAGTTTCGTCTCCCTTGTGTAAAAACTGAATGGTATTCTAATATTTGACCGTAAATCTTATGTAAATTCTGTTTGTGTACTTCAATAATTTTGATCTGCCGTATCAAATGAAATATAGAATGGCGAGTGAAGTTTTTTTACTAATATAATGTGTCATGCATTCACACTATTAGTTATGAAACTACTCTTAATTTTAGTATCTCTTTGATGACTTAACCTGATCTCTTCCCCAGAGCTGTTTGTCAGAAAATAGTTTGGAAGTCTTTTTAACTTAATAGAACTTCACAACCATGACAATCTAGTTTTCTGTCTCGCATGATCCTTCTTAGTCCACTGTGTGCTCTCACCAGTGCCATCCCACTCTTCTTCCAAAACAATCAAATTACCTCTTTTGCTGTGACTAAGAAAATAAAACCGTCAATAAACACTGCTAATATTTTAAGTTACCCAAATCAAGTGATGCATTTGCTTAAGTAATTCTGTAAGTGATTACTAACACTGCAGCTTTGTTGCCCTTTTCAGGAGCCCAGTGATGGCGGGTGGTTTGTTTGCCATTAGCAATAAGTTCTTCTGGGAGTTGGGAGGCTATGATCCAGGGCTAGATATATGGGGAGGCGAGCAATATGAACTTTCCTTCAAGGTTGGTATTATGTTTATCCTTGCATTTTATCCTCACAAATTTTTCTGTTCACAGAAGGAAGCTGTATTCAGTATGCTATCTTTGCTGGACAAGTTGGTAACTCTTGGGTACCAAAGTATCATTCTTTCAGTTGTTTGCCATTCCTGTATGAAAAGGTAATGTCATAAACAGACGAATGAGCTTGACTATCTCTGATCTTGCTCTTGAAAAGTAATGTAAGAGTTGGATTTACAGACTCCTACTTCCACCCCTCATACCTGGTTCCATATGCTAGATGGTGGTGTGTTAGTAAATATGTTATTGTAGATAATCATACCATGTGTGTCTTACACCAAGTGCTTAATATTAAGAATAGTATTTTTTGCACTTGACTATGAATGTGATGGATTGGCTTTACAACAAAACAGAATTTGCGGTGTGCACAGCCATGAAGTGGAAGTGCAGCAAGCAGTACAGAGTGGCAACCCCTTCTCAAATGATAGTCTGCCTGTACTTTCCAGTCAGAAGTTAAGGTGACTGGGAACCAACAAATAGGACTTATGGCACCATGATTAGCTACTATATATTCTCAACAACTCCAGATAGTTTCACATTTTGCTGCAGGCAGCATAATGACTAGTTTTTTATTTACAACCTATCCTTCTTAATTCCACACATTAGTCATGGAGAACTCTTCAGTTGCAGCTTGATTCAGGTTAGAGAAATTTATTGTGGAATGCAATTGCAGCACAAATTAAACATTGCAAGACTTTGTATTTAATAAGTTCTGTCTTGATAGTTCACATGACTGATCTTGTCATTGCTGTATTTACACACAAAGCAGTTGAAAGAATTACTGTACTTATGTGCTGTACACACACGGAAACAGTGGTGTGTCTTGCAAACCCACATATTTCATGGTGCATTTGCTCATTTCTTAATCTTTTATATGTTTGCCATTTCCTGCATTAGTAACACTACAGCAGATTAGGAAATGGCCTGTCTTTCACACCTATATTTAGATGTATTTTGCAGATTAGGAAGTAAAGAACATTTGGTGTGCAAATTTCTGTGTGAATTTCAGTGCTCCAAATGCATTTCATTTTTATCAAATGGTTCAGATTCATTAATGAAACATCTATTTCCAACCCAGTCATAAGCTGTTTTTGCTTATTTCAGATAATTCCAATATGCCCCTCAGCCCTTTATTTTGAGATAAAAGTTTATTTGAGGTAATAGAATAATCAGTTAATTCCTTTTACATATTAATTTCGTAATGAATATTTGAATGTATTGGAAGGTTAAGAGAAAAATCTAGATTTGGCCCTTTCTGCAGAATTTGCATAGAGTGAAATGGTTAAGATCTTGTAATTATCAACCTATATGTAGTCATGTACCTGTAGGTATTGGAAATAGTGCGAGATAAAATGCGGTGTTATATATATTTCAAAATGGTTTATTTTTTTTCAGATTTGGCAGTGTGGTGGGACCATGGTAGATGCACCATGTTCACGTATTGGTCATATTTACCGCAAGTTTGCACCATTTCCAAACCCAGGCGTGGGAGACTTTGTTGGCCGGGTTAGTTGGAATATTTATTTAGTTGTTAGATCATGTTATACATATGTACATGCACACACACACACATTTATGCATGCCAGTACTTTTCCCTCATATAACATCATTAGGAAGTAAAGCTCAGTGCCCTTCTGCCTGGCCTGTCAGTGGTGGACTATTTCCACCCAAAAAACTGAATATCTTTGGTACGTTTCCTCATGATAGGAGTGTACTAAACCTAAGATAATTCATCAGAGTAGTATCTGTGAGTGGTTCTAGAGGCACTGTTTATTATAGTTTTAAAATTAAGGAATAAAAATGGCTGGGAATAATCGTGGGGTCTTGGATTTTGAAACAGGATGTAGAGAGCTTATCATAATAACTGGATCAGCAGAAAAGTAGTGTAAGAAGGACTTGAGTGTTAGAAAGCAAAGAAATGGAATGGAAACAAGCTATCTTTCTCTTTTTGTACAGTGACTGACATGGCATGCCATGACAAAACATGCCCCAATCAAAGGCCAAGGCTATCTTGGGTAAAATAAAAAAAAAGTGAGTGAAAAAGAAATTAGAAATGATCAGAGCTCCACAGATATTTTAGAACTGTAAGGAATAGTAGTGTTATCAAAGTGGAAGTACTGACGATAACAATCCAGAAATAGAATTAAGAGCTGCTGCTAGACTTTGCAAGCATGTGGTTACACCATGAATGAAAATTTCAGTCATCTTCATCAAGGTTGTGTCATTGACAGTGGACGAAAAGGAGTACAATCTTACCAGGGAAGTTCTTACTTCTAAGTTGTCCCTAATTTCCCTGCAGTGATTGGAGTTCAAGTTCCTAATGAAATAGGTCCTGGGGCAGCAGCATCACGAAATCAGTTAAAATGAGATTGAAACTAAAGAATCAAGTAAGAGAATTTGAAATATTTGATGGAAATAGGGAGAGGAAAAAGTGCAGACATAATGGAAAAGTGAAATTGGCACTATAAGTAGGAATACCAAAGTAGATAGGTGAAAAGGGGCCAGTTTGGATGACCCAACTAGGAAATGACTCAAACAGAGGCACAGAGAACAAGAGAAATTGCTTTTGCTGATGAACAAAGACCAAGAAACACATCTAATGGACCTTGGGCTAAGGAACAGAAGTGATAGTTAACTACTGAAGCAGAGGAACATAGGTAAAGGATTATTGCTGAAACAACTCCATAGAAATGAAGAAAATTATTAAGTAATGGTGAAGGATACTAGTGGGAGAGTCAAGGACCAAGGTGCATTAAGGAAAGAGTGGAAGGAGAGGTCATTGTCTTCTGGCAAAAAATGGTCTTGAATGCAGAGAATATATAATCATGATGGACACACGGAAATGAATTGTTTGAGGATATGTGGGATGAGTCAGGTTGCTCAAGGAATGACACTGTAAAAGATGTGATAGTAAGTACAGTTTGACTGACAAAGCTAACCAGGTTGTGCTGAATTGGATTGAACATTTGAAGGAATGAGTAAGAGGATCTACATATTAGAAGTTGAGGGAGGAAGTGGAGAAGAAGACTGAGATGGAAGGATGGAGTGATGGAGGCTTTGGGATACTGGGACTGGAAGTGTGGGAAAGATGAAAGGGTTTAATAGGATAGAATAGATGAGATCACTGTGGTATATGATGGTGATGTGTTGTCAGTTGGCTGGACCATGGCTTATGAAGTGCTCAAGGATTAGTCTGTGGGGTTTGGTTATTTATGGTAAGTGCTGGTTTCAGAACATTATACATGACAGCTAGAGTGAATGTGAGCAAATGAGGTCAATGCTGTTTGTTGCTGGTGTTACCTTATTAAGCAGGGAATACAGTCAGACATGAATATTAAGGTGCTGGTAAATAAAAATGCATATTTAATGATTTATGATTCAGATTGAATAGCCTTGCTTGGGAATGATTTGACTTAGTATTTGAAGGCATTTTAGTGATTATTATTGTATGCACAGAATGTTTAGTACCATTCATCCCTGCTTTTAAGTTTAATTCACATTGTTGCCTTTTAACTACAGAATTACCGTCGTGTGGCAGAGGTCTGGATGGATGAGTATGCTGAATATCTCTATAAACGTCGACCATCTTATCGTAATATTGACCCAGGTGACTTGACAGACCAAAAGGCAATCAGAAAAAGGCTGGAGTGTAAACCATTCAAGTGGTTCATGAAGGAAGTGGCTTTTGATTTGACCAAAGTTTACCCACCAGTTGAACCACCAGATTTTGCTAGCGGTAAAGTAAGTCTTCATTATTTTTTTTCATTTTCTTTTTCTGCTGACAGAAACTCATGATTCAATGTTTCAGATGTTCAACAAAAAATTACGTTAATATTCTATTGTTATGAATATTCTGCTATTATTCATTGTGGCTAAATATGTGCGAGAGAGCTGAAGAAGGTGTACTAATATGATTTTACATATGGATAGGGATAAGTGAAGTGAGACTGCTTAAGTAGATTTCCATTTTGGAAGTACAGGGAACAAGGAAAATGGGTAAATTGAGGAAGAGGTGGAATGAAAGATTCTTAGAGTGAAAGGGGCTGAACATACAGGAGGATGTAAGGCATGCATGGGATAGAACTGAACTAGGGCATATGAATTAGGAATATACATGCAAACATATGACACATATCTTGAAGTGTTTCAGTATTAGTTTGTTGATTCATACATCATAATTGTTTTTCTTCTTGAAAGTAGTTGTGTAAGTAAAACAGTAAATTTTTTTTTTTTTTGCTTTGTCTCTGTCTCCCGCGTTTGCGAGGTAGCGCAAGGAAACAGACGAAAGAAATGGCCCAACCCACCCCCATACACATGTATATACATACGTCCACACACGCAAATATACATACCTACACAGCTTTCCATGGTTTACCCCAGACGCTTCACATGCCCCGATTCAATCCACTGACAGCACGTCAACCCCGGTATACCACATCGCTCCAATTCACTCTATTCCTTGCCCTCCTTTCACCCTCCTGCATGTTCAGGCCCCAATCACACAAAATCTTTTTCACTCCATCTTTCCACCTCCAATTTGGTCTCCCTCTTCTCCTCGTTCCCTCCACCTCCGACACATATATCCTCTTGGTCAATCTTTCCTCACTCATTCTCTCCATGTGCCCAAACCATTTCAAAACACCCTCTTCTGCTCTCTCAACCACGCTCTTTTTATTTCCACACATCTCTCTTACCCTTACCCTGTGGAAGGTATTAAGAATATATGGTGTGGGAGGCAAGTTGTTAGAAGCAGTGAAAAGTTTTTATCGAGGATGTAAGGCATGTGTACGTGTAGGAAGAGAGGAAAGTGATTGGTTCTCAGTGAATGTAGGTTTGCGGCAGGGGTGTGTGATGTCTCCATGGTTGTTTAATTTGTTTATGGATGGGGTTGTTAGGGAGGTGAATGCAAGAGTTTTGGAAAGAGGGGCAAGGATGAAGTCTGTTGGGGATGAGAGAGCTTGGGAAGTGAGTCAGTTGTTGTTCGCTGATGATACAGCGCTGGTGGCTGATTCATGTGAGAAACTGCAGAAGCTGGTGACTGAGTTTGGTAAAGTGTGTGAAAGAAGAAAGTTAAGAGTAAATGTGAATAAGAGCAAGGTTATTAGGTACAGTAGGGTTGAGGGTCAAGTCAATTGGGAGGTGAGTTTGAATGGAGAAAAACTGGAGGAAGTGAAGTGTTTTAGATATCTGGGAGTGGATCTGGCAGCGGATGGAACCATGGAAGCGGAAGTGGATCATAGGGTGGGGGAGGGGGCGAAAATTCTGGGAGCCTTGAAGAATGTGTGGAAGTCGAGAACATTATCTCGGAAAGCAAAAATGGGTATGTTTGAAGGAATAGTGGTTCCAACAATGTTGTATGGTTGCGAGGCGTGGGCTATGGATAGAGTTGTGCGCAGGAGGATGGATGTGCTGGAAATGAGATGTTTGAGGACAATGTGTGGTGTGAGGTGGTTTGATCGAGTAAAACAGCAAATACAGTGTAATTTTACAGATACAGAGTGTGGCAAGCTCCAGCTTATGTGTTGATACAAGATACAAGCCTCACGGAGAGAGATTTGGCCTTCAGGAATGTGGTCGTGGAGGAGAACAGACTTTTCATTTAACATGGCACAAAGACATTAGGCCAGGCAAACGTCCTGTATGTTGGGATGTGTCTAGTGGAGATTCCCAGGCTCCTGTATTGCTGTATAATTGTCATGGTATGGGTGGCAATCAACTCTGGAGATACAATCCGGTAAGTAATTGAATGAATGTGGAGAATTTGTGTGAAATGGTTTCATTTCATTATCCTATGTTATTTTATGCAAAACTGTCTTTAGTTGAGATATATTGAGAATCAGAGCAATGAAATGACATTTAAGGGTATAATTGGAGGGCTTTTGGACCCTAGTGTAAATGAAAATGACAAAAAGCTTGTCAACCTGTGTGCTGAAAGAGGAGAAGCAATCAGGATTATGTGGTGAAAGAAAAGGTGCAAACATTGGTACTGGATGAGTGGGGTCGGTGGGTGTTAAGGGATATGTATCAATTAACTTGCAAAGGAGAGGTTGTTTGATGTGAACCTGCTCATTACGAGAAGTAGGTGGTGGAATTGTTTGAACAGTTTTGGTAAAATGAGAATTGAAATTGATGGTAGATTTAGAAAAAATAATTAAATGACATGGTGTCCAAGAATAATCTTACATACAGTATCCAAGAAAAGCCTTCTCTGTCTCCCCATATGTTTTCAAAGGCAATGTCACACTTACATTTTATTTCTTTGTCAT
The DNA here is from genome assembly GCF_036320965.1 of Panulirus ornatus. NCBI lineage: Eukaryota > Metazoa > Arthropoda > Malacostraca > Decapoda > Palinuridae > Panulirus > Panulirus ornatus. The sequence goes on from NC_092273.1 coordinate 7,243,037, forward strand.
TCCTCCTTTGGCATTGATTACCCTCTGCAGACATCTGGACATGGAACTGGTAAGGTTCTTGAAGTTTTCTAGGTCTATAAGGTCTTGATCTACTGAATGAGGCAGGTCACTGATTAGGTCTTGCAAAAAGCAGCTGCCTGATTATGCGTTCTGAGCACTCACTGCACCTAGAAATCTCGTGTACCCACATTTTCTTGCTTCCAGGTGAGAATTAGGCTTTCTCCTCCTTAGAAAGGTAAGAGCCTACCATCTTGAAGCACAGGTGGAAGAAATACAGCACCCAAAAGCAAAATTTTCAAAATATATTGGAAGTGTAGAAGAGCTAAGATTAAGAGAACATCATTTCCTCAAGATAGCCAGAGGCACACTGAGGTGGGTTGCAGGTGCTCACACCATTAGAAATACAAGTCTCAGCAACTAGATGTACAATGACTTCACCCTGAGTGCATCATATGCTTCTACCCACAATAAACCATACCCGTGTATTGCCTTTGAAACTAAACTCGGTTAGGATGATGTTTTTTTTTCGGACACTGTATTTACAAAAGAAGTGGTTAAAGTGAGCATGCATGGAAAAATGGCTTTTGAGCAAATATATCTGAAGAGTTTGAATGATGAAATGCACTGGGTCAGAGTAAATGAAAGTAGAGAAACGGTAAAGAAGTGGAAGGTATTTAGGGAAGCAGGATTTAAATGTGCATATGTGGATGTAAAAGAAGCTGAGCGAGTAGTGGAAATTGAAACAAAAAAGTGAGGTGGATAAAAAGTGTCTTCTACCTCTTTACAGCTTAAAACTGGATGTTAATCAACTGATGTACATTTTTGTAGGAAAAGCAGTGGCTTGTGCATGGTGGTAACCCACGTTGTCTGGACAGCAATCCTGGTAACAAAGAGATATTTGTGTCTACCTGTAATCCACAGCAAGAGACACAAAAATGGAAATTTGAGCGTTTTGATGCTGGAAGGTTAGCCAAATGGGACCAAGCAGGACCAGAATTATGAAGAAAGAAGCCATAGTCTTTATTAGCATGTAGTATTTTACTGTGTCTTCAAAATTTACAGTGAAAGTGCGAAATTTAAGTTGTGTTTGTAAGCATGCAGGACCATTTTGGGTATGGACTTTTAAAGTATCCTGTTCCTTATACTAAAAAGTTATATATAATTTGTTTGTGATTGTGGCATGGATGCATATCCAAATATTGTATGGTAATATTTGTAAGCAAAGAACAGCTATGAATGTCATTTTCCTTATCATGCTTGCTAAGATAGGAGTTTATGTACAATTCATGTAAGTGTATGTAACTAATATGTGTGATTATTGGTTGAAAGCAAAGAACATACATGATGCACAATAACTAATTATGATTAAATTCTTTTATTGTTGATGTAGTGATTTTCTTGATGCCATAATTTTAGTTCAATTTACCAAGGGGTTTGACAAGTGTATATTTCCGTGTGTTGGTGTGTCAATACTCTGTAAGCAGTTTGTGTGCAGCAATTCAGCTGTAACAGGAAAAAAAAAAAGAATATCTGTGGTAAAGTTGGAGTGATCTATGTATAAATACTGATGTTGAGATGGACCTCAATTTCTTCTACCTCTTTAATATTTTTTTATTAAGAAAATGATTGAAAATAAAATACACTGAGTTTTAAGGATTTTTTTTTTTTTACTCTACTTTTGATTTCTTATTGTATAGCTGAACTGTATATGAATTTTCTTAAAAAGTTCTCTTAATTTGTTAACAAACATTCCTGGTGTCCAAAGCACCCATCCACCCAAAAGTGAAGTAAGACAAGAGACAAGTAGGTGGGCAGGCCATTAGATATATTTTTCAGTTTTTGTATTACAATACTTGCATTTACTTTCATGAGTTTGTACGTATATTCCTTTTGGTAAAAAATTTATTTTTCCTATACTCAAGAAAGTGGTGAAAAATAAGTCTGAATGGGGAGGAAGTGGAGTGCATTAAATAACTGGGAGTGGCAATGACAGTGGATGTAACCATTGGGGTTGAAGTGAACCACTGGGTGTCCTGAAGTGAGAGGCGTGAGGAAGGAAAGGTTCATTGTCTTTTGGGGAAAAGATGGGTATGTTTGAGGGGTACAGTAATCATAACAGTTTTGTATGGATGCAAGTCCTGGGCCTTGAATGCAACAGAATGAAGGAGGATGGACATATTGGAAACAAGAGGTATAAGGCAGATTGATATGTAAGGAATGACACTATAAGAGAGTGGCCTAAAAAGTGGGAGTGCAAATGAAGTATGGTTAGCATGAGTGAAGGATGACTAGTTAAGATCTGGATGGCAGAAGTTGAAGGAGGAAGAGGGAGATCAAGATGGAAGGATGGAGTGACGAAGCTTTAAGGTATTGGGTTTTTTAAACATTCAGGAAGGTAAGAATGCATGAGACAATGAATTGGATCATGATACTGAAACCTAAGCATTTAGAAAGGTGAAAGGTATGTATATAATAAAATAAATTTGACCAATGTGGTATATAGGATGCTTCGTGCTGTCAGTGGGTTACCACAATACACGAAGCAGTCTTTGAAAGCTTGGCTTTGGATGGTAGGCTCAGTCTTTGGTGCTGTACACATGACATCTAGAGAGTGGATGTGTGCAAATGAGGCTAATAGTCACCTCTTCCTGATGCTGCCGCACCAGGGAGGGAGAAGCATTTGTATAAAAACATATTCCCTAATGTATCCTGACATCAGCACCTCTAACTCAACCATCATCACTCTGTCTTCAATGACATTAACACTAGCTCTGCCTCCATCAACACAACTACCCCACCAATATCATCAATACTCAACTCCACCACCATCATCAACACAAATTATGCCACTTACAAAACCATTAACTGTACTGCAATGCACTTAAGTTCAGCCTATCCATGTAAATGGTGTGCCATTTGAATTCAAAACTGATGTAAGAAAAATTTTCAAGGCATATAACAAAATGCATTGCTGGAACGTAGGTGTAAGTTTTTAAAAAGATACAAATTGTGGCATCTGAAAGTGAGTGTTAACCATTGGTATTAATTTTTCATTCTGAGACTTACTAGATATCTACGTAGAAGAATAAGAGATCCTGCTTATCTTTAAGGTTGAAACAATCTTATTTCTCCCCTGGAGTTCATATTAAATGGTTGCACATAGCACTGGAAAGAACCACTTGACTCTTAACAACTAGATTGGCCATTAGTTCCATTACTGTATGCAATAAACAAGCTGTTCATTATGACTTGACAGTTTGGCTTGCCAAAGAAAAAGAAAATACACAAAGTAATACAACAACTTTTGCATTTGCTTAGTGGAGTATATTACAAGCAAGTACTCTCCTCTCTACTTTGATAGGTCTGTATTTGACAGTGTCATTGCACCTCTAAAATCAATGAACATGCTTCGTATTACTGCAACATCCACTCTATGTTAGAAACCTTACATTACAAAAATTGCTAAGTCTGCCTCTGAGAAATTGGGAGTCCTAATTAGGTGTCAAAATTTCTTTTCTTCCAAACAGTTGCTACATTTATACAAAGAAGTGATCTGATCTTGTATGTAATACTGCTCCAACATCTGGGGTGGTTCTAGGTCTGAAACCTTACTTGACAGAGTTGAGTTGAAAGCAGTCAGACTTTCCTGGGCTGACATCAAAACTTGACCCACTTGCCCTGTGCTGTAATGTTGCTTCATTTCCCCTCTTCTATAGGTATTACTTTGGTTTTTGCTCCTAAGAGCTGGCTACTTGCGTGCAACCACCACTAGCTAGACCACAGAATACTTAGCAAACTGTTGTGTCACATGATTACTGTGTGGCCGTTGGCAAAAACGTATGCCGATTTGATAACTGTTTCCTTCCCTACATCTCGAAGCCTAGAAACTCTACCCTCTCATGTCTTTCCCATTAAATGTTTCCTGGCACTCTTTAAAAGGCAGACTTTTCACTTCCTCCAAAATTCTGAAGTACTTTAATTTGTCTATTCTTTTTCCCTTCATAAACCTCTCCATATTTCAATTCAGGCTTGGCCTTGATGTGACTGGAGGCAACAGTGCGATAAAAAGTAAACATACAGACATATACATATATATATTCATACTTGCTTTGCTTCATCAATCCCCGGCGCTTCACCACCCCACAGGAAACAGCATCGTTACCCCTTGCTCGAGAGACAGCGCCAGGAAAACAGACAAAATATGAAAAGGGGGTATGGCTGATATGACTGCCAGAAAAGTCACAATGTACACAACTCTATAAAATGATACTGTATTTTAGTCAAAATATACTTGAAAATATTCAAGCTCTTCATTATCACTTGTTAATAAAGTCCCCAATCACTGCAGGATTACATAATTAGAAAACTGAGCACAGTTGTTGTGTAAACTCTGAGCATGATGGTGGTGGTGATGCAGGTAGAGGGGTTCCATGCTGGTCTTCCTCCTCTTTACTCCATTCAGAATAATTCTCTAGGTCACTTTTCACATTTCTCATGTTACCACCAGCTGATAGATATCATGCATTCCTCCTCATCACTTAGGCCATCAAACAATCTATGTATGCATCACTTTGGTCATCCAACAGTCTGTGTATTTCCCATGGAGTTACAGTTCACATGACCTGAAAGGTGGATGGGTGTGCACCTACACTGGTGATTGAAGAGGCACTAATGAAAGCTGAAGTATGTTCCATGCCTTCCAAGTAAAGAGACCTTGATAGGTTACTTGTAATATGATAAGTCAGCTGGGTATTCAACCATAAGCAGGAAAATTTAAATAATCATGACTGGGGCTCAGGTGACAGGAATTGATGCAACTTAAATGATCCAATGTCTACCAATGTCTGTTACAATTTTCTACTATTGTACTTTGGAAAATCTTAAGGGAGGAAAGGTATGTATGCTTTGGTTTATGATGAAAGGTGCCATTTTTTATATTAACGTCACTGTCCAAAGCATATGATTACATATTGTTGACTGTTCACGTAAAAAGAATTATCTATATGCATCATGAAATGTATACTGTAAATATATATTACTTTTGACATAATACAGACAGCTGTGTGAACGATGAATTTCTTTATTATATTGTAAGATTTTATATTTCATGTATACTAAGGTCGACAAGCTGTCAATGGACAGAACCAAGGAATGTGAAATGTCTGAGGTAAACCATGGAAAGGTGTGTGGGGCCTAGATGTGGATAGGGAGCTGTGGTTTTGGTGCATTACACATGACAGCTAGAGACAGTGTGAACAAATGTGGCCTTTTTGTCTGTTTTCCTGGCACTGTCTTGATGAGCAATGCTGTTTCCTATGGGATGAGGTAGCACCAGGAATGGATGAAGGCAAGCATGAATATGTACATGTGTATACATGTATGTCTGTGTATGTATATGCTGATTGTATATTTATGTATATGTGCTTGTATGGGCATTTATGAATATATATGTGTATATGAGTGGAAGGTCCATTATTTCTTCGTCTGTTTCCTGGCACTATCTTGCTGGCGGGGAAAACAGCGATATTATTAAATCATATTCATCCATAATTTTGGTAATTTCATGTTCATCACTGCATAAAAATAATGTTTTAATCCTAAATACTTAATTCATACCTGCAGAACAGAGATATTCTGTACAGCGAGGGACTGTATATGTAAATAGAATGTTCTATACGCATCATAAAATGTATACTGTAAATATATATTACTTTTACATAATACAGACATGGCTGTATGAACAATGTATTTCTTTATTATAAGATATATCATATATTATTAAATCATATTCATCCATAATTTTGGTAATTTCATGTTCATCACTACCTAAAAACATTGCTTTATTTCTAAATACTTAATCCATACCAGAAGTACAGAGATATTCTGTTAGTAATGGACTGTATATGTAATATTTATAGCTTAATCTAAAGACTGCAGTCTAGCTAATTACACTTTTTTTTGCTTAAAGTTATGACCTTAATCATCAAGCAAGAATAGATGGTTAAGGCATTTACTGTCAAGGATACTGCAAAGTAATGGATGCCTGACATCACAAGAGAGTATGTTTGTTTAACCTGAAACATCATGAGAGTTTAGCATTGTCTGTCACCTAAGTACGTTAGTTTTACTGTGGATGGCTGCATATTTTATGATGGTATTTTAGAGTATTCACTGATTTATCAAGCTGTTTGCCATCCTTTCTTCACACTCGATCAACGTTCCTCATGTTAGTGAGGGAACACCAGAAACAGATGAAGAAAAGCCATTGTTGCTCATATTCATTCTCTAGCTGTCATGAGTAATACACTGAAACACAGCTCCCTATCCACAACCATGCCCCTCATACCTTTCCATGGTTTACCCTATACACTTCACAAACCCTGATTCAGTCCATGGACAGCATGTTCACTTAGTATCCCATGTCATTCCTAATTACTCTATCCTATGCACACCTTTCACTGGACGTCCAGTATGTTCAAGCCTTTATTGCTCAAAGTCTTTTTCACTTAATTCTTCCATTTCCAATTTGGTCTCCCTGTTCCTTCCACTTCTGATACATATATCCTTTGTCAACCTCTTCTCACTCATTTTCTCCATATGTCTAAACCATTTCAGCACACCTTCAGCTATCTCAACCACCCTGTATTCATTACTACACATCTCTCTTACGCTTTCATTACTTACTCGATCAAACCACCTCACACCACATACTGTCCTCAAACTATTAATTTCCAACACATTCATGAATTTTAACCATATACACTACAGGGAGAGATGGCTAGTATACAGAACAGTTGCAGTGAAAGAGTTAACTATCAATCCATCTATCTGTACCTCTGACCTTTCCCCTTTGGAAACTCCATCAAGGTGATAGCCACAGCAAGTCTTTATAACTAGTGAACTCCAGTGCTGCTTCTTAGCACCTCACCCTTAACAGGCCACAAGCAAAAGGCAACTCTAGCACAAAGTTTTCTGAGGCTCCTACCAACTGTTCCAACCTAATGCTCATCTTATGTTAATTATCTATGTCGATCAACCATAAATCTTCTAAACCAGTACAGTAAATGCTAAAAGGTAGAGGATCCTCACAATCCAATGTACATTCTGTAAAATATTATTCTCTTCTTTATGCATGTGTTGTTGAATTTGTAAACACTGCATGATAAATGCATTACATGGTAAATACAGTACACATCTAAACCGGAAATATGGGACTGATGATTTTTTTTTTTACTCATTTATAGAATATGAGGATGGCAACTGCTTAACTTAAAACTTTAATACTTACATTTTAAAGTAACAGAATTGTTACATTTCCAATCACCAATACATTTTCATTATCTTGCACACATACAACTGTATGCAGGGCCAGCAGGAGAGGAGGTTGGATGGCCTATGATGACTCAGTGTAAGCCACAACAAAAAACAAGATTCAGACTGGAAGAGATAATGTAGCTTTTGAGAGATAAGCAGGAAATACATAACTCTAGCTTTGCATAATATATATATATATATAATAAATAAATATATATATTTTTTTGCTTTGTTGCTGTCTCCCGCGTTAGCGAGGTAGCGCAAGGAAACAGACAAAAGAATGGCCCAACCCGCCCACATAAACGTACATACATACACGTCCACACACGCAAATATACATACCTATACATCTCAATGTATACATATATATACACACAGAGACATATACATATATACACATGTACATAATTCATAGTCTGCCTTTATTCAATCCCATCGCCACACATGGAATAACAACCCCCTCCCCCCCTCATGTGTGCGAGGTAGCGCTACGAAAAGACAACAAAGGCCCCATTCGTTCACACTCAGTCTCTAGCTGTCATGTAATAATGCACCGAAACCACAGCTCCCTTTCCACATCCAGGCCCCACAGAACTTTCCATGGTTTACCCCAGACGCTTCACATGCCCTGGTTCCCCTGGGGATAAGGGAGAAAGAATACTTCCCACGCATTCCTCACGTGTCATAGAAGGCGACTAAAGGAGACGGGAGCGGGGGGCTAGAAACCCTCCCCTCCTTGTATTCTAACTTTCTAAAAGGGGAAACAGAATATATATATATATTTTTTATTATACTTTGTTGCTGTCTCCCGCGTTAGCGAGGTAACACAAGGAAACAGATGAAAGAATGGCCCAACCCACCCACATACACATGTATATACATACACGTCCACACACAGCACATATACATATCTATACATCTCAACATATACATATATATATACACACACAGACATATACATATATACATGTACATAATTCATACTGTCTGCCCTTATTCATTCCCGTCGCCACCCCACCACACATGAAATGACAACCCCCTACCCCGCATGTGCGCAAGGTAGCACTAGGAAAAGACAACGAAGGCCACATTCGCTCACACTCATTCTCTAGCTGTCAGTTCAGTCAAGTGACAGCACATCAACCTTGGTATACCACATCGTTCCAATTCACTCTATTCCTTGCATGCCTCTCACCCTCCTGTACGTTCAGGCCCCAATCGCTCAAAATCTTTTTCACTCCATCCTTCCACCTCCACTTTGGTCTCCTGTTTCTTGTTCCCTCCACCTCTGACAGATATATCCTCTTTGTCAACCTTTTCTCACTCATTCTTTACATATGTCCAGATCATTTCAACACACCCTCTTCTGCTCTCTTAAACACACTTTTTATTACCACAAATCTCTCGTATAATTTCATTAATTGATTAAAAGCCCGTATAAAAAGTAAACACATGATAAAGATTCAGACAAAATGTGCTGGTTTCTTCTTTAACAACTATAATACAATGGTGAACCTCTATGCTGTAAGGGATCTAAAATTTTTAAATGTGTGATCAGTTGGGTTCATAATACCTTCTAAACTGGATCATTTGCAAAGGGTTTGAAAAAGAAATGTGCAGACAAAGAAATAATTTTATAGTACATAAGAAGTGGATAAATGGAACAGTTACAGTGAAAGTGGACAGAAAACAGAAGTTTAAAAAGTTGTATGGTGGCAGAGATGGTTCATGAGATGGGATCCTATGATCAAAGAACTCCCTCCCTTTGCAATACAAATATGTTATAGGTTATTACAGTACGTACTTGCTCGTACATATACAGACAAGGATATATACATTCAAATAAGTAAACATGTTAACTTTCTGAAGAACAACTGGATTAAGGATGAAGAATAAATAGTTAATCATAATCTTTAATCAAACTGTACAACCTTCACTAATAAATCATTCCTCAAAATATTACTCACTATGGCAGATGCTGAGATTTCTGATACTGCAGACAAAACTCCATTGTTTTAAAGTGTAATATATTCTTTTGCAAGTATCTGCTTCTTACAAACAATGCATCAGTCCTCCAAGCCAAAACACACTGATGAGAATGCTGACTAGAAATCAGTGGGGCCATAAATGCTGTAAACAAATAAACAGAATCAGATGCTACTAGTCATTTTCTTGATACCACAGCATTGAGGTATTACGGTGCAACAGCTTAGTGAATATGCCAGTTTCTCTCTAAGGTCTGTTACTGAAACTAGATGATTTTACTTCATGCAGTGGAACAAAAGGGGAACACAATATCCATAATACCATTAACAGTATTTTCATGTGACCTGATCTGAACTTACTTGCTTGTATGACAAAATGAAATGCATCCTGATATTGCCATGTAGACAACAGTACAGAAAAAAGCCTATAAACAAATATCAGCAATTATTTCTTTGTAAAAAAGAAATGTCGAACTATATACATTTTGCATAATCTATGTACAATTAATAATTTTGTCACTTTACAATCTGTCGGTAACCTAGTTGATATTATTCTGATGCAGGCAGTGTTACCACGTACCACATACTTAGTAGGAAAAAAAATATCAGCTTGTACATAAACTGTTATGACATGATAATTTTTTTCTTAATTTTCGATGAAAACCAACTTCAACCCAATCAAGGAAAAAACTGCATTCTAACTGCAGTCTTGATCCAAGCTGTAAACAGTGGTACGCTGTGTTATGAAGTGTCAAGAAAAAATGTTTTTAGTTAAATCTATTTTGGTCAAATTCACGTTAATACTCTTTGGAAATGTACCTGCTTTTTTATATTTTCTTTCATACTTGATTGCCATTTTCTGCGTAAGGAACAGACGAAGAAAGGCTGTATCCACTAATGTCCATTCTCTAACTATCATGTGTACAGCATCAAAACCTTCCAGTCCATAACCAGGCCCCATAGTCTTTTTCATGATTTACCCCAGACACTCTAAATGCCCTGGTTCAGTTCATTGATGTCACATTGACCCCTATGTACCAAATCATTCCAATTCACTTTATCCCATGCATGCCTTTCACCCTCCTGTATGTTCAGGCCCTGATCACTCAATATATTTTCACTCTATACTAATTGTTTGGTAAAGATATTCAATGTATATATGGATCATGGTAAAGTGCCTGAGGATTGGCAGAATACATGCTTAGTGCCAATGTACAAAGGCAAAGAGGATAAAGCTGAGTGTTCAAATTAGAGAGGCATAAGTTTGTTGAGTATTCCTGGGAGGGTAATGACTGAAAGGGTGAAGGCATGTACGGAGCATCAGATTGAGGAGGAGCAGTGATGTTTCAGAAGTGGGAGAGGAATGTGGGGATCAAGTGTTTGCTTTGCAGAATGTATGTGAGAAATATTTAGAAAAACAGATGGATTTGTGTGTAGCATTTATGGCTCTGGTGAAGGCATATGATGGGGTTGATAAGAGATTCTTTGTGGAAGGTATTAAGAGTATATGGTGTGGGTGGTAAGTTGCTAGAAGCGGAGAAGTTTTTACCAACGATGTAAGGAATGTGTACAAGTAGGAAGAGAGGAGAGTGATTGGTTCCCACAGAAGGTTGGTCAGTGGCAGGGGTGTTTGATGTCCCCATGGTTGTTTAGTTTGATTATGGATGGGTTAGTTAGGGAGGTGAAAGCAAGTTTTGGAGAGAGGAGTGAGTATGCAGTCTATTGGGGATGAAAGGGCCTGGGAAGTGAGTCAGTTGTTTGTTGATGATACAGCTCTGGTGGCTGATTCGAGGGAGAGACTAAAAAAAAATGGTGACTGACTTTGGAAAAGCGTGAGAAAAGAGGAAGTTGAGAGTAAATGTGAATAAGAGCAAGGTTATTAGGTTCAGTAGGGTTGAGAGACAAGTTAATTAGGATGTAAGTTTGAATGGAGAAAAATTGGAGGAAGCAAAGTGTTATAGATATCTTGGATTGGACTAAGCAGCAGATGGAACCATGGAAGTGGAAGTGAATCACGGTGTGGGAGAAGGGGTGAAGGTTTTTGGGAGCGATGAAGAATATGTGGAAGGAGAGAACATTATATAGGAGTAAAAATGGGTATGCTTGAAGGAATGGTAATTCTAACAATATTATATGGTTGCGAGGAATGGGCCTGGATAGGGTTGTACAGAGGAGGATAGAAGTGTTGGAAATTAAATGTTTGAGGATAATATGTGGTATGAAAAGGTTTTATCGAGTAAGTAACGAAAGGATAAGAGAGATGTATGGAAATAAAAAGAGCATGGTTGAGACAGCAGCAGAGGGTGTGCTGAAATGGTTTGGACATAATGAGAGAATGAGTGAGGAAAGATTGACAAAGAGGATATATATGTCAGAGGTGGAAGGAACAAGAAGTAGACCAAATGGGAGGTGGAAGGATGAAGTGAAAAAGATTTTGACTGATCATGGTCTGAACATACAGGAGGGTCAGAGGCGGGCAAGGAAGAGAGTGAAGTGGAAAGATGTGGTGTATAAGGATCATGTTGTCAATGGACAGAACCAGGGTATGTGAAACGTTTGGGGTAAACCACAGAAAGGTCTGTGGGGCCTGGATGGGGATAATAAGCAGTGGTTTCAGTGCATTACACACAACAGCTAGAGCCTGAGTGTTGAACAAATGTGGCCTTTTTTGTAAGTTTTCCTGGCGCTACCTTGCTAAAGCATGAGGTTGTGATGTTCTTTTCTTGTGGGACAGGGTAACGACAGGAATGGATGAAGGCAAGCAAGTACAAATATGTGCATGTGTATATCTGTGTATGTGTATGTATATGTACGTGTAGGGTGTTCATGTATATATATGTATATATATATATATTGTTACTTTTATGGTAGAGTCAAAACTTACATCTCTATTGCTTTTAAGAAAAGTAACCTAAAACAGTCTTCCAACATTTTATGCCCTTGCTTCTATCCAACAGTGTGCATGATGAGAAAAGTAAAACATATCTGATATCTAAATAAAATTCACTTGGGATTCACAAATAAGAAGTGTAAAGAAGATTTGTGCTATGGTATCTTTACAGATATCAATTAAATATTCATGTCCTAAAAGGTAATCTTCAACAGTAAACTTACAACTGCTATTTTCTATACCACAGTGCTTTTGGAGTTTTTGTCTTTGAGGAAATGAGGAAACATTATTCACTGACAAAAACACAACACTCATAAAAAATCCTTAAGTTCTGGCTCATCAGGATTTTGGGTAATTCCATTACAATTGGGAAGATGACACTGATATCAATAATAAAATCCCTAACAACACAAAATGGATATTCAATGTATCTTCGCACACAAAGCAAAATTTCAGTGATAAAGTTTGAAAATTTCATGAAACCTGCATTGCAATACTTGGTTAAAAATCAACTCTCTGAAGAGACTGTTAATTAGATATTGCTGAGAATTCTGTTGTTACTATCATTATCAGCCTTGATCCCAATTCCATACGATGAATTATGTTTAAATAGCCTCTCGGTTTACTTATACACAACCTCAACCTAAGTCCAGTATGTTAAGATGAATCATGATTTTCCAAGCTATTATTAACACTTTCCATTTTTTCAATGACACACATTTGAGTTGATTTATCAAATTGGACCACTTTTCATTGACACCACCCTTGCACAAAAAGGACTACCACTGACCCTGATCCCAACCAGGAACAATTTTAACTTCATCTGAAATATCTTCAGCCCTAATCAGTTTATCATTTACCTATCTCATCTGTGATCTGCCTCTTCTCTAGTACTTTCAACTAAATCAATATCTCCTCAGAATTCATATTTGTATCTATATCCATGGAAAATTACTCACAATAATACCATCTACCTATGTACCACTTCTCTTTGGAGACCATTATGAGATGGCTGAAGTACGGAGCTAAAAATACCATTCCCCACCACTGCAGTCTAATTTCCACTATCAGTAAAATGAGATAAGTCGAGAGTATTTTTTCTGTAAATGCCCATCTCTATAATCAGAAACTAGCTGCTGCAGTTTCACTCAAATTTACCACCGGCACTGTATCATCAGCAAACAGTAACTACCCACCTCCTAAGACCCTCCCCACCTCTGACAAACTGCAGACCTACACCATTTCCTAAAACCTTCACATTCACAACCCTGACCACAACACACTGCCACTGATGTACCAGTACCTGGATGTTTTTTCCAGATCCATAAATGCTACATACAAATTCGTTTGTTTCTCTAAATATTTCTCACAACAAAATTTTCAAATCAAACACCAGAGCCAAACATCCTATACCACTCCTGGAACCACACCTTAAGAGGCACACTTAATAAACTTATACTTCTGTAATCTGAACATTAAATTTTGTCCCTCTTTCTAGACTGGCACTCTACAGGCATTACATAAATCCCCAAGCACCTTGACATGATCCATACATACAATGAAAATCCTAAAAAACAATCAACAATACAGTCACTCCCTTTCTTAAATTCAGCTGCAATAACATTCACCAGATGCCTTGTGATGCTTCCTACTATGCATGACTTTCACCTCCTCTTCTCTTTTCATCAAACTACCATCCAAGACCCTCCCCCCCCCACACTTCATATAAATGCTGGACCCAAATGCCTCACATCTGCCACCCTATCATCAAACATATTCAATACTTCAAAGAACTCACTCCATTTCTTTACCTCATCTTTGGGTGTTATCTGCCCCCTTCACTGATTTCCCCATTTGTTTTCTCACTTTTCTACCACCTACTTTCAATGTGTTTTTCAATATCCCTGGACTTTGCAGATACTCACTCTCCCTAGCTTTTGTTTGCTCTTTTTCAGTCCCTGCACCAATACATAAATGATTCTTTTCCTTTAATTTCATGGGTATTATAAAAATATCACTCAAGGTACTGATGCTGAAACTCATAAATTCAAAAACTGATAATCAATCATTAGAATCTTGTCAAATAAAAATCAAGCAAACCTTAAAAGTATCATCAAATAATCACCTTAAACAAACACATAACAACGTACTTCATATCTTACTTGAAAAATTACTGATTGACAAACTTTATCAGCAGTTATAGTATTTTCATATAAATCTATTCTTTAAAACTGTATACAGTTCTCAGAATGGAAGGCTGATGTCATGATTAACAAATCAAAATTTGAAGAATACATCCACAAGTTTCTGAAGTGATAATTTAAGTTCTACACCCACAGGTAATTCATCAATCATATATCCATTATCTACACAGGGTGGAAAGGAGTTTCATCCAAAAACAGCTGCAATTACTAATCATAAATCTATGATTTATTAAAGTAAGGGCTCAGTAATGAAACTGAGCCTAGATGAATAGTTTTATGAAACAAAATATTGCAGATCATGGTAAATATTTCTTAAAAGAGTGTGTGTTAAATTAGTCATAACTACACTTGAGAATCACAACCAACTGTTTTTTTGCTACAAACACTCTCAACCTAATTCATTAAGATTTATGACAAAAAATAATATAAAAAGATGTACTGTAATAGTTGGTAGGCAGCCAATGTTGGAGGTATGTTACCTGTACTACCTGCCTAGTTATTGAGTGGGTAAGTGACTGCTGCATAGTGAGCCAGCACTTCAGTCGTTGTCAAGCTGTTCTCCTCTGACCTAGGTAGCTGTCCTTTCTTTATGCCTTACCCATTGTTGAAGTACTGGCATTCTATCCGCAAACATGCAATCTTCCCTTGTCATACATTACAAATGACAACACTTAACTCATACAGCTCATTCTTAGTAATTCAATTTTCCTGCAGTGAGCACTATGCACCAGCCCTGTCTTTTGGCAAAATGGTAGGAGCAACAGATAGAAGTGGCAGGCAGGAACATTTAAGCATGAGCAATAGGTAGAAGTAGTCAGTAGGAACATTAGGTAGGAGCCTCTGCAAACACTGCACAAGTTTCCCTCTGCCAGTGGCCTGTTTAGGGTGAGGCACTAAAGGCTAGGAAATAGCACTAGGGTTCACTAGTTATGGAGACCCTTTTCTGGGGCCACTCCTTTGAAGGAGTCCAAGTAGGAACAGGCATCAGAGATATAGATAGAATAACACTGTATTTACAGTGAAATAATAAACAAACACACTGAACTGGAAATATAATTCAGGTGTGCCCATCTTCTGAAATACACAAACTATTCTTTAAACAAACGTCATGTACATCTCTTCCTGCCTTAAAAAAGGGAGATATTTCATAAATCATTAACAAATATTTCTCACAAAACAGATTTTGTTTCTTATTTTACCTACCCTTGATCATCATCAAGCAACTGGAACCCACCTCAGCTCTACCAAAACTGCTCCTAAACGTGGCTGTTTATATCTGCAACATTCATAGTCACAAATCCAATCTCTCCTCTGTTGAACACAATCTCTACTTTATCATCTGACTTTCTCACTGATAGCCAACTCTCCAAGGCTACCTCTTTTTTTGTGTCAAACCTAAAAATATAATCTTTAGCATCACCTTTCATCCAAGGTTGGTGTTCGTGCTTATCGTAACACAATAATATCCATCTCTTGCATCACAGATGTTATGTCTCCCAACTTTAAAGTCAGCTGGCTCAAAATTTCTTTATGTTAAGTATTCTCCCCCAGATCTTTTGACTGTATAATTCTTTGATGACTGGACTTCCTGCCAGGAACATTCTTTCTTCTCCACTCGGGCTGAATGCTGGTGGAGTCAAGGCCCTTTCTCTTTCCTTGTTAATGATCTGGAACAAATAAATAAATACCTAGCACAAGTTCCTGATCGTCACAACTAATCCTCTAACACACTTTACCCATGAAACTTCCCACTAGACACACTACACCTCTACACATTTTGGGTCTTCTGACCATAATCACAATTACCAGTTTGAACTGGGTACATACACCTCCTCAAAATAACTTTAGTACTCTAGATGGGCTTAATGGTTCTCCTTGCACAGCTTTCATGCTGACTTTCCTTGCGGCCAGTAATGCTTCACAAACTGGGATGCTTTCAGCTTTGCTGCCTATATATCTCTCATTTTGGCTGTGAGAGTATCCTGTCCCTTTTTCCACTAAATCATGACTTCATCACTCTTGCTCTCAAGTCTGTCACATCAAGGATGGAATGTAGTGGACAATGAAAGTTTTCCTTTTACAAAGCTCAAGTCAGCTTAATTTCTGCCCAGAGTCATTCCAAAGCTGTTACTTATGGAGTTAAGCACACCTACATAAAAAGGAAGTGTGCTCACATGATATCATCTACTTGTATCAAAAGTATCTCCAATAACTTATGGAATTCAACCTTTCCTTTTCTTTTCCTGACCTGATCAATCCACATCTAACTCTACTTCTGAAAAAGCCACAATTTTTGGCACTTTATTTCCCTCTAACCCTTCTTGGATGACTATGTTCCTAGGATTCCACTTCTACATCCCTCCCCCCTGAACCTATGGCTTTGACATTTTTCATGCAAAATATTTTCCAAGTTCTCTTCCAACTAAAACTGGACAAGGAATGGTATACTTTTTCATGTCCTACTGGAGTGTGCCTATTAGTTAGCCCGAATCCTTGCTTGCCAATTTTGTTCATCTTAAAGCCAAACTTTCCTTTCTTGGGAACAGGCCTTGGGGCATTCTATCCCTAAAAAGGCAGACCAATCAAACTAAAGCACCAACACTAATTACTTCAATTTTCTCTGTCTTTGAAGCTCTCTTCCACTTTCAGTTTCTTTACCACTTACAATCTTATTCCCTTCTTTCAGGACACAAGCATGGCTTTCATGGCACATGATCTACTGATAATCTTTTCCCCTGTATGATGCATCTCTAGTTTTCCTCTTTCAGGGATTTTGGTGGCTCTTCGACTGCATGTAATGGTGTGGCAATCATCTTTACTTTCTAAATTTTCTTCCTTTAGCTTTTGTGCTTCATTATCTTTTCTAATGCAAAGCTTCCTCTCTAATCATTCTACCATACCAGACACTAACAGACTTCTTCATCTAGTTCTGACAACAGCGGACTCCTCTGGGCTCTGTCCTATTCTCTATCCTCATTTTTCTGTCCATAAATGATCTTTCTTCACTCTCCAACCCTATTCACTTTGATGCTCATAACATCATTCTATATAACATACTTCAACTTACTCTCCCTTCCTTCCTCACTCCAATACTCATTCTTTTTTGCATTAAACGTATTACCTCTCTTCATTCAGCCCTAAGTATCATCTTAAAATACAGAAGCAGTAAGATATATTACTTACTGCTTTTTTCTAAATGTCAACCATTTACCACTATCAAATTTCAAAACACTCTATATTTCAAACTTGTAATAACATAAACAAGCCGGGTATGACCATATTCTCTAACTGATCCTGAAAATCCGTCGATGAAATTTCAAAGCCACATTCCAAAAGCGCAGCATGTTCCATCAGTGTTGAAATCAATCTTCTTGTGAGCCGCTACATCACATGTAGAGCAATCTCATTGGTTCACATATCTGTGATGAACCTTTCTCCACCTCTTGCTTGGCCACAATGGAATCAAAAGGCTCCTGCCTTTTAACGCTAGTGTTAATACCATTTTTTCAACCATTCCTTTCTGTCCATCATGATGTTGCCCTCTTTCTGTTCTACAGGAATTATTCAGGCCACTGTTTTTGTGAGCTGTTAGCATGTGTCACAGGTGGTAAGCCCTGGACCTGAGGCATATAACTAGCCGCTGCTTCCCAAAATTTGTGCGAGACCAGCCACATGAGGACTGACTGTTGTATTAACTCTTTCTCAAACAGCAGAGCTGTGGAGTTCTCTTCCATCTTTCTATAACCTTTCCACTTCTAAGAAACAGGTCTACAAGCACCCAATGGACTCTAATTAATCTATTTTGGATTCTTTTCCTCATACCCTTTAATCTCCCTTACATCTAAAATGGTCACAATACACAATAAGGGCATGATTTGCCCATAACGTCATCTTAGGACTCCAAATTTTATGCTAAACCATATTTGCCATTCAGACACCAGTTTCTTCATTAAACATCATCTGCAAATGTGAACATTATGCCATGGAATTTTTACATTAAAATGTGTTACATCCAGTGAAGATTTTACCAACAAATTTCCTTATATCTTCAACACAACGAGGACCATCAAAGCATAATGGCCTATGTATGTTTATAACTTGAAGAAGAGCATTACCTGACTCCACTTGCAATTTGTTACACTGCAACTGAAAGACCACTTTCAACGATGTTATATCATAATCAATGGACAAAAAGAAGTACAATCTCATTGAGGAACTACTTCTTCCATCTTCTCTCTGATCATGATTGCAGTTCTAGCCTGATTCTGCAGTAGCCCTAAAGTATATGAAAAAAAATGAGGAAGGAGCTCAATTCCAGGAATAGCAGATCTGCAGTAATGACAACTGTTGGTAGACTCTATGCTCTGGTTACTAAAGATTATTCAAGATTTTGTTTTGTGTTTATCTTGTGTTTCAGCTACTATGATCCCATGAACACTAAAAGCTTAATCAGTCACTATATGCCACCATATAATCCATTCTCTCATGCAACCATGTGTCCCTACTCTCACTCTGCCATGATATGCTTTCCTCTCACAAAAATTATGCTGAATCCTAAAATCACATTGAATCTGTAGTGCACACTGAAATCTCTCAGCTACCATACAGTTTGAACTCTCACACAGTTATCACGGGATTTAAAGTCTGTTCCACTTCCAATCCGATGATGATTCTGTCATCATGAACTATGAACTCTTCCTTCACCCATGCAAGCCCTAAGCTCTACCCTGCTCCAAGAACCAACACTAAATGCCCAGAAGCTTAACTCTGACTCAGAAAGGATTCCGTAATTACAAGAAATGGCTTGAAGAGATATTCATAACAATTAAATATAATTTGCTTGAGCACAGTAAGTATTTGTATCTATAAAACTATCATGACAATAAACAAATAAATATTTCAATACACACAGTATAATACTTTGATTTCTTGTATTCATGTCTTGTTGAGATTTAAGTAAAACAGGTATGTATGTAGGATAAAGGATATGATGACAGTTCAAACAAGGAATCATAAAATCATAAAATAATCCTGAATCACCACCAGGATTTAGGCACACTTCTAAAAATATTCATTTATACATTTTAGACTAGCAAATTCTTTTGAATACTTAAACAACATACAACTGTACTATGAAAAGATACCATGGCTTTATACCTAAAATTACACAGATCTTAATCTTCATACTGATAATTTAGCATCACACCTCATCCCCTTGAATAATGAAGTTATGATAAAAAGTGATATTTTGCTTCAAAAATCCGAAATTCACAAACTAAGGTATATACCACCTGTGTACTGTAATACAAAATTATGTACATAACACATTCAAAATCTTAGTCTGTGAGTTGCCTGGCTAATTTACTTTGTACAGAATGAAGTATCCTTATAGTCAAAAGATAAAATATTTTTTTTGAAATCTGACTTGAAATCTAACATCTGGGGTATGTATTCACCATCATGTAGGGGGCTATGTACGAATTCTTGGCAGTTTATGGTATCCATTTCTTAGCTTGTCTGCTTTGTGTTTCTTCCTGGAGTCAAAAAGAATTTCTACATCGCTGTCACTCTCAGAGGCTGAGTCAAGTAGGTTGCCTGGAAGTCGACTCTTCACTTGATGAGGGGAAAGAGAAGACATGATACAGAACTGCCAATCATAAAATTATCTCATGAATAGAAAATACAAATATAATGGATGAAAATGAAATCAGAACATGGAGGATCAAATACTGAATCATAATCTTTGAACAAAGTTATATTTAAGAAATCAAGGTGTAAAAAAAAAAAAAAAAAAAAAAAAAAAAAAAAAAAAAAAAAAAAGCCAGTGGCAAGATGGTTAGAATATGACCGTTAATGATAACACATAATAACATGGATATGTAAGAGGCACATGGAAATAAATTTTTTGAACTTGCCAATTGTACAGAGCTAATTCAACAAAGACTTGTTCCTCTATATGGGATCTTTTAAAGCAGCAGCAAAATGATAACATCCTTTGTGAAAAAAAAAAAAAAAAAAAAAAAAAGACATGGATGTATCTGTCTACATTATCTAAGCTGCTCCTACAAAGCATACTTTTAACCATAAAACTTGAGTACCCTAGGACCCCTACTGCTTCAAGAATGCATTCCGAACTAAAGTAGCGAAATGAGAGACTCCTTTGAAGATTAAAGTCCCTTCATGAGACTGTACCACTATTCATCCATTAAAGAAAATATATCCTCACTGAAGGTGACTTTTCACTCATGGTGCAACTAATTGCAGGAAGAGTCCAGTAACACCTGCTAGATCTTATGACATCAAACTTCTAATGAAACATCTCAGTCCAAAAGCAATCCAAGCATTTACAGACATAACTATTGGCAATACAACCAATTCCACACATGCCTCACACACTGCTGTATGTTCAGGGCCCAAATAACTGAAAGCATCTTTCTCTTAATCCTTCAATCTCATCCTCACTTTCCCCTTGTTCCACCCATTTCTGACACATATATTCTTTTAATTGGTCTCTCTTCACTCATGTTCTTTACATGTCCAAAGCATTTCAGCACACACGTCTTTCCCTCTCTTAATCATACTCTTCTTATCACCCTACCTTTCTCGTCTCATCATTTCTTCTTCAATCAACCCTCCTTACATTACATATTGTCCTCAAGTACTTCATTTCCAACATATTTACCCTTTTCCATATTTTTTCACCTAGAACCTGTACTACACATCCATACAAAACCACCGTTACTTGCTGTAGACTCAGCTTCACTTGAAACCACTCACTGTCCTTTTTTCCCACTCCGACAAGAAATACTTTTATCATACACTCGTTGCTTCTAAGGTCATTCCTCCCACACCACACATCTGTAACATTATCCATAGAAATTCTCTAAAACACTATCAGTGCTTTTCAAGATACATAAATGCCACATACAAATCCTTTTGTTCCTCCACGTATTTCCTCACACACATTCTTTAAAGTGCACACCTGATTCACACATCCTATATCACTTTTGAAACCACACTGTTCTTCTCTAGTCCAATGCTCTGTGCAAGTCACCACCCACTCAATTACCACTCTTTCATATAAATTACCAGGTACACTCAACAAACTTATAATTCTGTAACCTGAACACACCTTTGTACCCCTTGCCTCCAAGCAATGGTACAATACAGGCACTCTGCCAATCCTCAGGCACCTTACCCTGGGATATACATGCAATGAAACTCCTAACTAACCAATCAACAACACAGTCACCCCTTTTCTTAAGAAATATGACTGAAATACCATTCCACTCCAGCCACCTTGCCACATTTCATCTTATGTTAGGCTTTCACCACCTCTTCTCTTTTTTCCACACTACTTACCATGACTCTCTGTCACTTTGCAAACTGGAGGTGGAGGGATGCAGTGAAAAAGATTTTGAGCAACTGGGGCCAGAACATGCAGGAGGGTGAGAGGTGTGCAAGGAGTAAAGTGAAATGGAATGATGTATACCAAGGTCAACATGCTATCAATGGACTGAACCAGGGTATGAAACATCTGGGGTAAACTATGTTAAGGTCTGTGGGGCCTGGATATGGATAAATTGTTGTGGTTTCAGTGCATTACAGATGACAGCTAGAGACAGTGTGAACAAATGTGGACTTTTTGGTCTGTAGCACCTTGGAATGGACGAAGGTAAGTGAGTATGAATATGTACATGTGTATACATGTATATGGCTGTGTATGTGTATGTATAGGTTGATATGTATACATACATGTATGGGCATGTACATACATATGTGTGTATATGAGTGGATGGGTCTTTCTTTGTGTGTTTCTTGGCACTACCTGGCTGACAAGGGAAATGGCAACGAAGCATAATAATAAAATATATTTATATTCATTATACTTTGTCACTGTCTCCCACGTTAGCGAGGTAGTGCAAAGAAACAGACAAAAGAATGGCCTAATCCACCCACATACACATGTATATACATACACGTCCACACATGCACATATACATACCAATACACTTCAATGTATACATACATATACATACAGACAAATACATATATACGCATGTACATATTCATACTTGCTGCCCTCAGCCATTCCCGTCGCCACCCTGCCACATATCAAATGGCACCCCCTCCCCCCACACACACACGCAAGGTAGCGCTAGGAAAAGACAACAAAGGCTACATTCGTTCACACTCAGTCTCTAGCTGTCATGTGTAATGCACTGAAACCACAGCTCCCTTTCCACATCCAGGCCCCACAAAAACTTTCCATGGTTTACCCCAGACACTTCACATGCCCAGGTTCAATCCACAGACAGCAAGTCGACCCCGGTATACCACATCGATCCAATTCACTCTATTCCTTGCACACCTTTCATCCCTGCATGTTCAGGCCCCGATCACTCAAATTTTTTTTTTACTCCATCCTTCCACCTCCAATTTGGTTTCCCACTTCTCCTCGTTCCTTCCACCTCTGACACATTTTTCCTCTTTGCTAATCTTTCCTCAATGCAATGCAATGGATTGAACCAGGGCATGTGAAGCGTCTGGGGTAAACCATGGAAAGTTCTGTGGGGCCTGGATGTAGAATGGGAGCTATGGTTTTGGTGCATTACACACGACGGCCAGAGACTGAGTGTGAACCAATCTAGCCTTTGTTGTCTTTTCCTGGTGCTACCTCGCACGCATGGGGGGAGGGGGGGTGCTGTTTCATGTGTGGTGGGGAGATGACAGGAATGGATGGGGGCAGCAAGTATGAGTGTGTACATATGTATATGTTTGTGTATGTATATGTATGTGTACGTTGAAATGTATAGGTATGTATATGTGTATGTGTGGGCATTTATGTATATACAAGTGTATGTGGGTGGGTTAGGGCCATTCTTTCATCTGTTTCCTTGAGCTACCTCGCAAACGCGGGAGACAGTGAATAAGGATAATGAAAAAAAAAATATATATATGCTGATAACTACATGGAAATGTGAAACATGATGAGTCCCAAGTGCACTTTTGTACATTACATTTTCAGGAGAGACTATGAACAAACCCATTCTTAGTCTCCCTTAAAGAAATAAAACAAAAAAGTGAACTCTAGACTTATTGTGTTTCATTTTTCTTTGTGGTTAACTGCATCAATGCGATTTATATGAATCCAATGTGGATGTGACTGGGATATACATCTACCTATGCCAAAGCAGCCACCATAATTACATGGCTCCATTGGCAGATAAATGAGTTCATTACAACTCATTTGGTGTCTCTGTAGAGCGACTTACCATGTACTCATCTCATTCAGGAACTCATTACCTCAGTGATTTTTAAATACAAATCATCTCTCTAACTACATTTTCTTTATACAACATCCTTTACTAAATCAAATGTTCCTTTACCAGCTTTATGATCTTGAAGTTTGTCACCAATCTTCCTATAAAGAAGGCTCCCCTAATTCAGTACCCACCATGTTACCATACATTTAAAGATTGACACACATTTCAGAGGAAATTACATACATTTAATGCCTTCCTCTTGACCATCAAGTAGTGAATAGCGAGGTGGTTTGCGGCGTGGTCGCGAGTTCCCTCCAAGTACCCTTACTAGGAGTGAACTTATACCCCATCCTAACAATCCTGAGATGAGCACTACGAGGCAGATCATCACAAATACATATACAACACTCCAATCTGAAAATGAAATTAAAACAAAATATCACTAAAGACAATGAAAAGTAAATCAGAATCCCTGAAACAGAACAACATTTTTTAAAGGCACAATAACTGCCATAAAAAATTACAAGCATAATCTCTAAAATACCTGTATATGCCTAATGTACAACCATTAAGTTGTCATCCTCTATCTAGTACAGTATTCCAGTAATCCTTATCTTTGCACAATTCAAAACATTCCTCCAAACTTACACCCCTTGGCATCATTTAATCCTTAACTCTGTCCCTATGAATTTAGTTGGTCTTCCCCTTCCTTTCTGAAATGGCATGACTCATGTGTAGCTTCTTAATCAGTCCTTTGCACCAACACAAATGGTTCCTGATAGTACTTCACTATGGCAGAAGAGCAATTAGGTTTAAAAAACAGAATACTGAAATAACTGAATGAAATGGTACAAAATGTGCGGAAATTTTTTTCACACATTAATAAGATTAAAAAACTGTTGAAACACCAAAGCAGGAACTGAGAACGAATATATATGCTTGATAATTCTGCAAGCACTCCTAGAAAAATAACATATCCCAGAATAAGCTACCTAGGCATAGATAAAGACAAAAGTTAGCTTCATACTCTTCTTAAAGAAGGCTGTGACACTCAGTGAAAGGGCAACCGAGGCATAAAAGTTCAACAGAAATAGGGTATTACGAAAGATGGTGAAAAGAAATAATGGGATAAACAAGTGGTATATGTATGGAGACAATATATGGGAGGAATAACTTCATGCAAGTAATGCCGGATGATGTATATGGAACTAGATTCTACAAAAAATCAAAAATGGAGTAGGACGACAATAATGTATACAAAGTGGAGAATAACATAAGAGACAACTATAAGAAGACATAATTGTCTTGTGACATCTGCATATGATTTTGTTTAGACTATCCTCTGCTGCAGAGGAAACAGTACACTGCATCCTCTGCTGCAGAGGATACAGTACACTGCCTTTAGGAAGATAAAACTTTCCTCTAAAGTTACCATTCCTGCCTTACTATCACATACCACAATTCTGGACACCATCTGCCATGTGACGACGGATGAAAGATTCCATCCACCAAGTATGACATCGACACTCTCGAGTTGCCTGAATGCACTCACCATGACCTGAAACGAAGGCACATAATTTTAGTAAGACTTTTTTTTCAAAATCTACCATTACTTCATTTGCACTATCAAATCCTTCATGACACAAGTCAAAGTCTTCAAATGTTCATGCACCCAATCTTCACTGGCCACGGGCAATTACAATATAAAAAAGAAGCATTACAGTGAACAAACATTTTTCTTACAAAATTTGTAATTTATAATACCTGAGCAATTATTCTGACAGACCACTGTATCTACAGAGAGAAGAGGTAGATCCAATAATTCTGAGGATTCTGACATAACTTGATGTCGTAACATTGACACAACCTGTGGTCCCTTTACAACCTCCTTCCCAGCATTGGCAAGGAAAGTAAGCCTCACACGACCTGTGATAAGAAAAAAGCAGCATTGGAAATTTTCATGGATAAGATTTTCTTCTGATATATCATTATATTTTTCCCACATTAATGCCTGTCTTATTTGCAATTCTACGGCAGTCATATTTACACATAATCCTTTCTAGTTCATGCTAATCTAAGGATTTCCTCTGCTAAATTAGCTGCTTGAGGTCATCAAAGCAGGAATTACGCATTTTCCATAAAGATATCCTAATCATTTGTTCATTCTTTGTATTTTGCTTTACAGCTTAAAGCCTTTCATTCACCTTGGTAACATACACTGGCACAACATGACAAAAGAAAGATAACTGTTCTACCATTCCTAACTACATTCAACGGCTTTGACCCTCCAAGTTGCTAAACTCTCCTAAACTCCAATTCCTTAAGCATCTTGAATTCTACACAGCCATCCCTCTGATCAACAGTGTGGTTTTTGCATGGTGAGATCCACCAGAAATATCTCTTATTACACTACTAATGTCTGGTCATTCTGTCAAACAGATTTTGGGGTAATTCTTAGTTGCAGTATATGAAATCATGATATTTCCTACAGAGATGTTCCATGAAACAGCCTCTTGTCATGTATTCTGAATGCCTAACACACCTGGAATTCTCATGCACCCACATTTTCTTTGTTCCAGGCAAGAATTTGGGCTTTCTCCTCCTTAGAAAGGTAGGAGCCAACCATCCTGAAGCACAGGTGGATTTAATACAGCTCCAAGGAGCAAAATTCTTAAAATGTCGTGGCAGCCAGGAATAGTAAAGAAAGTGTACAATATTCCCTCAAGATATCCTGAACCACAATGAGGAAGGTTGCTTATGCCCATACCAAATGGCGTAAACGATGCTTTTTGTGCATACGGAAAAGTCACTCAATTTCCTTCCTATAAACTAATGAAAATGTCCTCTAATGGGCATGCCTAAAGAATAATCAAATGTGGGGGGAAATTCTCATGCACTGCCATCAAGAGATATAACTCAGCTTGCATAAATATCTATATACAAACATCAAAAGGATAAAATCAAGTTACAGAGATACATTTGATACATATACAACACACTCACCCTACTTTCTTTAACCTATGCAATTTTGTTCTCACCATTCACATTTGTCTTCATTCCATGTTTTTTGTTTTATCTTTTTCATTTTTTCCACTTCCTCAAAAACCCTTAGAATATTCTTCTTCTGTTATCTATGTCTAGAAAATCTGTCATAAAAGAATTATTAATGCTGTACTCATTTCAGTAATAGCCTGGAAGTGTGTGATGCTGTTGCAAGGATGCAAAGCTGGCTTTCTGACTACCTCTGCACTCTCAATGACTGTTTTGGCTGACTCTTTCAACCTTACTGAAGAAATTCATCCAGATGATCCTCATGATATGATCTTTGGGCTCAAGTCAGTTTCACAGAAAAAATGAAAATGAGGAAAAGAAAAAATTTTCTCAACAACTTTAGGTGAAGGAAAAAGTAAGAGTAAAGAAGCAGTTGTGAGAAAGATATCAATATGAGGCATACAAATATACATATAAATATTTTTTTCATACTTTGTTGCCATTTCCGGCCTTACGAAACCTGGCGATAAAAGAACACAAATCAACATTATCCATACAGACCTGAGTGAGGAAGTCCAGTTAATGAGATAAGATGTATAGTAACAATACTCTCAGTTGTGTGGAGGAAGAGCTCCAACTTCTGCAGGAGTGTTGACAGCTGGGAGTATGTCAGTGCTCCAATATCACCTCCCACTACAACCTCCACTTCATCCATGTGGTGACGTTCTGACGATTACCAAATTCAGTTACATCAATATATCATATAATAATGGATGCTAGCTACCATAACCGCATCAACTAATAAATTTACTGCTGAATGGAACACAAGCACACAGATGTTGTAAAATAATTATCAAAAATACTGATACATACATTCCCAGCTGTATAAATACCTACACAATATATTTACAGAATGTACTGTATTTGTACACAATCTTGCTAAGCTTAAACTTAAAGGAACACTACTGGTTTGATTCAGCTTTCAAAAACAATGATGTAAACATCTTTTACTGTATGTGATATGGTACAAGACCTGAAACAGAACAGGCCTAAAACTCAATATATATGGGGTTTGATCGAGTGTCAATGTCATACTTGGTGGATGGAATTCTTCATTCGTCATCATATGGCAGATGATGTCCAGAATTGTGGAATGTGATAGTAAGGCAGGAATGGTAACTTTGGAGGAAAGTTTTAACTTCCTAAATTTTTTGGAGAGGGGGAAAGTATGCAGTCTGTTGTGGACGAGAGGGCTTGGGAAGTGAGTCAGTTGTTATTTGCTGATGACAAGGCACTGGTGGCTGATTTGGATGAGAAACTACAGAAGTTGGTGACTGAGTTTGGTAAAGTGTGTTAAAGAAGAAAGCCTAGAGTAAATGTCAATAAGAGCAAGGTTATTAGGTTCAGTAGGGTTGAGGGACAAGTTAATTGGGAGGTAAGTTGGAATGGAAAAAAACTGGAGGAAGTGAAGTGTTTTAGATATCTGGGAGTGGATGTAGCAGCGGATGGAACCATGGAAGTGGAAGCGAGTCACAGGGTGGGGGAGGGGGCAAAGGTTCTGGGTGCAATGAAGAATTTGTGGAAGGTGAGAATGTTATTTCGGAGAGCAAAAATGTGTATGTTTGAAGGGATAGTGGTTCCAACAATGTTATATGGTTGTGAGGGATGGGCTATAGATAGAGGTGTGTGGAGGAGGGTGGATGTGTTGGAAATGAAATGTTTGAGGACATCATGTGGTGTGAGGTGGTTTGATCAAGTAAGAAATGTAAGGGTAAGAGAGATGTGTGGTAATAAAAAGTGTGGTTGAGAGAGCCGAAGATGGTGTGTTGAAATGGTTTGGTCACATGGAGAGAATGAGTGAGGAAAGACTGACAAAGAGGATATATGTATCAAATGGAGAGGGAACGAGAAGTGGGAGACTAAACTGGAGTTGGAAGGATGGAGTTTATCTGAAAAAGATTTTGAGCGACTGGGGCCTGAACATAGAGGAGGGTGAAAGGCATGCAAGGAACAGAGTGAATTGGAACGATGTGGTATACCGGGGTGGACATGCTGTCAATGGATTGAACCAGAGCACGTGAAGCATCTGGGGTAAACCATGGAAAGTTTTGTGGGGCCTGGATGTGGAAAGGAAGTTGTGGTTTCGGTGCATTATACATGACAGCTAGAGACTGAGTGTGAACGAATGTGGCCTTTCTTTGTATTATCCTAGGGTGCACGGGGGTGTCTATGTGTGTGTGTGCCATTTCATGTGTGGTGAGGTGGCGACGGGAATGGATGAAGGCAACAAGTATGAATATGTACATGTGTATATATGTCTGTGTCTGTATATGTAGGTATATGTTGAAATGCATAGGTATGTATATGTGCGTATGTGGGCGTTTATGTATATACATGAGTATGTGGGTGGGTTGGGCCATTCTTTTGTCTGTTTCCTTGCGCTACCATGCTAACGCGGGAGACAGTGATTAAGTATAATAAATAAAATAAAATATAAATTTTGCATATAAGAGAATTGTGTTATGTCAAAATGACTGTCTAGCTATCCATCATTCATGATGTTAAAATCATTTATACTTTGATTCAAGAATTCTTAAAGCTAAAATGAAAAAAAAATAGTGGAAAGTAATTTTTTTTTTTTTTTTCATACTATTCGCCATTTCCCGCGATAGCGAGGTAGCGTTAAGAACAGAGGACTGGGCCTTTGAGGGAACATCCTCACCTGGCCCCCTTCTCTGTTCCTTCTTTTGGAAAAAAAAAAAGAAAAAAAAAAAAAAAAAAAAAAAAAAGAGAGGGGGGGGATTTCCAGCCCCCCGCTCCCTTCCCTTTTAGTCGCCTTCTACGACACGCAGGGAATACGTGGGAAGTATTCTTTCTCCCCTATCCCCAGGGATAAAATAATAGCCTACGTATTTCTCTGAGTACTCAACAAAAAATATCCTTAAAATTATGAGGATATATTTGGAATAAAGACACTTTATCTAATTGCAATTAACTATCCTCATCCAATAAAGTGAGTTATGCAATGTCCTTCATGGGCACCTAATCTTCTATAAACTTACTTTCCTCTAAAATACATATTCTCTCGCTCACTCTTTCCATCTCCTTCCCAGTAACCCCAACTCCTTTTCTTTTCACCAAGTTCATATACACTCTCAAAGTCATTCTTCCTACATCTATCCACCTCATAATCCTTAAATCTCAGCAAAGCATCCATTCAATTCACAACAACTCCTTTCTCTATTCTGTATCCTCTTACTCTACCAACTATATTTTCCCCTCTGTGCAATCCTTTCACTCAAATCCTTATTCTAAGTCATACAACATGCAATCCCTCAATCACTGCTATGACAACCCCATATTTCACTTCCATGTATAAGGATGCATTACATCTTGTTAAATTTTACCAAACCAGAAAATTTACATGTACCTTCATTGCCCTCCTTAAAATGTAAAGAACCTCCAATGCAGAAACATAAAGTGCCCATCTGAGAATACCCAGGAAAATTTGCTAAAAAGTCAGGGATAGCATGTAGTACCCATCGTGTATCTTCTTTGATGAATATTGATGTTCATCCCTGCATCTATGCACATTCCATAGTTGTCAGTCTTGGGTTCACATGGTAATAGCATCACCTATATTTTGTAAATTTTCTTTTACATGTTTCTGTAGGTATTCAATGCATGTTTTCATTTCTCCTTGTAAACAATGAGTAATCTTTTCAACCTTTTTTGCTGAACTCTGGTATATTAGTTTAAATAATTTTTTGTATAATCTCAGGTATCAGGACAGACTTAACAGTTTCATATATACCTTGCTGAAATGCTTCCAGATCTTGTGCATTATCACTGATGCCCTGAATTTCTTGCTCTGCCCATATTATCATGTAACATGCCCTTCTTATTTCTAAACCATACGGTTCAAGGATTTTTCTCTCTTGATAGTCGGCATGTCCTAGACTCTCAAACTTGCTTGTAAAGTTTTCTGATTTCTCTCTGACATTTATTTCCCTTTGTTTGAATGAACATAAAATGCTGCAGTAATCAGTTTTGCTCAAGTGTACGTTACGCATTTTCATCATTAACTTTTGTCTCTTGTTATCTTGTGAGATTGAGAAGATGGAAAAATGGAAGAAAGGAGACTCTGGGGCATCAGGGCCTAAATATCATGAGAGTGAGGGGCATACTGAGGATACAATGAAGTGCATGATTATGATATAAGGAGGGCAATGTTCTGACAGTGGGTTCAACCAGATCATATGAAGTAGTCAAGGTAAACCAGGATTAGTGTTAAAAGGGGCCAGAAGCTGCATGAAGACAGGTGACTCATGGTCATTGATACTGGTTAAGACAAGCACGATTTGGCTACTGCCAACTTAAACTGCTTACTGCTTGTCTTTACTGTTTAACAGATATGTTTTTCCATATATAACCCTTATCAACCAATTCAGCCAAAATGAAAGAAAAGGGGCCCATAAAAGCATGTGACGAATATCTTGCGTGAGGGAGTATTTCCTTTCCTAAGACACCACAGAATTAGCTTGTGAAAACTATTAAGTACTTGCCTTCCTTAACAATTATTGATACAGTATCAGAACTTGATGCTCCTTGATCATCCCAAACGGTAAGTTTCCAAACATAGCCACCAGCTACCACATCTGTAAACTAAACCAAACATCCACCTATTAGATACATGACAATATACATATCTGAAATGCTTATCCTGGCAAATGATAAAAGATGCACCATTTATCTATTTTATGATAGATAAACATCTATCCATCTCTTCCAAGGTCTTTTTCTCTTCCTTGATCCTTCTACTGTACTACAGCCATACATTAGCAAAGGGACAATAACAGCTTCATGTAATCTACTTGCACACACTGCCTTTAACAACTTTTTCTAATTCACTGCATCCCAATTTTTGTTCCTTGAATGACTCTACTTTCAACTTCAGCCTTCTTGCTACCAACCTTGCTAAACTTGTCTCCCAAATATCAAAATTCATCAGCAATTCTAGTTCTTAACCTTGCAAACTGATTTCACAATCTGACAACTTAAACCAACCATTAATTAGCATTTTACTTTTGTCTGTCTTCTATGAATTCTCATACATTCTTCTCCTTGAATCCTAATTCAGTTTTATCAACTTTCCAATTCAGGACTTTTTACTCAGCACTATCATCTAGAAGATACAGCCACTTATGGACTCCCCTTTAATTTTTTCCTCTACCAACTTTCAAAAATTTTCTTTCCACCATACTATTCCTCTCTTTCCACAACATATACTTATGTTATCGCACACCTTAACATATCTGTAATAAGTTCACTAAACTGAGTACTGAGGTTGTAGCCATGCTGAGGAATAGTCCAGTATATCATCTCACAACGCCCAACCAGCACTTGGTATCATTTACATGGCGAGAATTAAAGTTGCTTGAGAAAAAGAATGCCTGCAAAACTTTGAAGTTGACTGCTACCTTTTTTGGAAACCTTGTCCTTGTGCATTCTCACCGAGAAAACAGTAGGTTCAGTAAGAGGACTATATATGAAAACTCCTGTTCCCATAAGCAAAATTAACATAGAAAATTACATATTACATAATAAAAATACCAGGATGTGTGTGGGGGTTTTCAAACATTAGTTAACCATACCATGAGTACAGGAGAGTTGTCTGAGCCATTGATAACCTTCCCAGCAGCCAGCGAGGTGCCATCTCTCTCCCACAGCCATTTTGTAACTGCCACATCATCAGTTGACTTTGAACCATCAACCACCACAACAGAGACTGGAAGGGTCACACTAAAGTCACCCCCTGCATTGGCTTTTGGGGGAACATTTCGATCTGTGAAAAGAGATTCTCCTGCAGTGGTCTTTTAATTTTCCCCTCCAACATTGAGTAAATTGATATAGCATTAAAAAAATTATATCTATCATTGTTCATCTAAACAACATGAACTATGCAAACTATTAGTGTTTTATCTGACTTATATTCATAACTGAAAATACCACTACTTGAAACTACTAACCCTGGATTACTGTTACTGTAATGTTGTCAGTGGTATTCTTAGTAGGATCATCACCATTCCAAACAGTTAATCCAAACACATACTTTCCTTTGGTCAGTCCTGATATATTCACTTTCACCTCATCCATCTTGGAAAAATGTGCAGTGTTTGGACCACTGAAATATCAAAAAAATTTTCAGTAATGATAAAACTCACTTTTTATCAAAAATGAGCTTAATATAATCTAAAACAAAAGGTTGTTAGTCTACGACGGACTCTGCATCACTGGACATGACCAGGACTATGGGGCAATGGCTCTTGTTATGGCTCAAATGCAGTGGGACAAAATGGAATATACAATGATATATGTTTATGCTAAAATCATATATTATCAATATTCATTATGAACATTAATCATGCCACCTCCACTAATGACTGTTCAGTTGCAGTAATTCATATGTCTATCTAACTATTATCTTCAATTCTATACCAATATCCACTGATAAGGGATGGGAATTACTTTTGGAGGACTGGAAACCTCAACACCAATCCTACTGGCTAATAAAAGAGTTAGGATATCCAATTCCCAAAGGCAGACATGCAACACTAATTCATATGTACTGTCATAAGTGTGATGTCATCATTTCTGCCTGTCTCATATACACATACATTTCAACATGTAAATCTTAAAACAAATGATTCCTGTAAAAACATATGACATACCTAAACTGTTTCCAGAGCCAGTGAGTGTTGACCGCAGTATCTGTGCTATGACTTCCATCTAGCATTACAGTTGTATTTGGCAGTACTATTTGTACATCCCCTCTAGCATTTGCTGTAGATTATAATCTTTTATTCATTGTATATACCTAAGTAGGGAATGTAGGGCATATTACAGTGTATATTCGCTTCATGAGAATATATATCCACGGATGATGCTTATCACAAAAATATTCAAAACACCATGGAAAAACCAAAAAGCCATCCTGGATACAGGCTAATGCTAATGATTAAAATATTCAATCATTTCCATTTCAAGAAAATCTGCATTAGCAATCTTCAAGAGGTTGACCGTCACATTATTTTTTACATAAAGATGGAAGAAAAGTGTAAATAAACAAACCCTTTGGTGCAGTGAGGTTGGGCTTCTGGACATAAATGTAAACTGATGTATTGGAGGACTGCCCAATGCTATCAGTGACACGGAGTATAAACTGATAATGGCCCTCTTCCAAGTTACTGAGTCGTAGGAATGGAGTTCTTGTATCCTAAATGAAAATAAGTTCATTTACTAAAACCATATAAACACAGCAGCCACTTCATGTTAACAATAGTGAAAAAAAAAAAAAAAAACTGACATACATTTCTATGATTAAACAGGAATGAGAACAAAGCCCTTTGATTATTCTGACATACTGTGACATAAGCTTAAAAAATACCTAACCAAAGAATGTGACCATTCCTCCCTCAGATCATTAACTGCACAAATTTCTCAATTCAAGAGCCAAGGCTCTAAGAAGAGATGATCAACATATGAGCCACCCAGTAAAATGTATTTACTCATCCCCATGACAGAAATGTGAAAAATCCAAGCTGACTTAGTCACTGGCTCTCATAACTCCATTGTGGATGATTCAACATTTCCTGAAAACCTGATGCCCCTTTTACTCATCCTGTGCCCTTTTCCTCATGTTTCACTTTAACCAACTAGACGTAGGTTGAGGGTGTGTAAGAGTGAATTATGAGGCTATGTGGACACAGATTGATCTCATGTCACTGAGAACCAATCACTGAGAATTAATTCTAAAAAATAGACAAGCAGATAGCAAGAGAGCTAGATAGGAAGATATGAAGATGATGTCTTTTTAGATAGACAGATAGATAAATCAGTGGACAGACAGAAATACAGATAAAAAGAATTATGACTAGGCATAAAAGGGCAATACAGAGAATGCTCAAAAATTCAAATAATATGAGCAGAACATTCTATCATAACCAATGCCCATGATCTTAATCCTATCAACATGCATCAATAACACCTTTTGAAAATAATAATCCTAGGCTTACAATTTTGACTGTCTACACATCATTATTACAATAGAAGTTATTTCACCATTATCAAATCTTCATATCATAATTTCATCTTCAACTGACTTGAGAACCTTCCACAACAACAGCAAAATCTTACCTGCATATCCACAGCTTTACCAGAATCTTTGGGCCCCTTTGTCCATTCCCACTCATCAATGCCATGATCATCAGTGCTAAGGTTTCCATACAAGATTATTTCTGTCTGCAAGTGAATTTTGTTTACAATAACAGTACTTGAGAAAGTTTCCTACATTTAAAATTACACTTAAAACATTACATACACATGATACTCAGAGAAGTGATCCATATCAAATTCTACTTAGTTTACATTGTTTTCAATCAACTGCATCTACTTCCATTTAAGGATTCAATGATAAGAGATTCATCCATAATCCTGAAATTTTTTGAAGCCAAACATATCATTCAGAAATCATAAAAAAAAAAAAAAAATGACAATGAATCACTTACTTGAGGGAGATATATGATCTGATCGCCTCCAGCATTAGCTGTTGGTGGATAGTCTGTTTCCTTGATAACATTCACAACTGTTGTAGCATTCCCTTCAAGACCTTCCTTATCCCTTACTCGCAACCTTTAAACAAGACACAAAATATGCAGAAATGCAATAACCATCATTGCTTAAGATCTGTGACTTCATGAACAACATTTAGAACACAATATGCATTTTCTTTGATATCAATCTTGTATACTTTATATACAGCAAACAAATACTAGCATAGACATTTTACTTAGACAAATTTTGATCTACAACGATAATAAACAATTCTTACATCACAATGCAAAACCTCACACCTCCAATCCCTTGATAATACATGTAACTAAAAAGAAAATTTTTTTCTCACATGGTTATTCACTGCACAAGCAATCTCAGCAGAACAACAATTCACAGAGCAATGTTTCCTGATCGTGATATCCAAGAAACAGAAAAAATTTAGTAGAAGGACACTAAAAGTTTTGTAACAACAGCAGATTTGAAAAAGATTCTTTCCATTATTCAACATTCTTTTCTATAAATAATCAGAGCTGTCAACCTTGTCAAAAAAAAAAAAGGGGAATATAGATGGCAAAAATAAGGAATTTTGAGTAAAAAAAGGAATTTTGCAAAATGAACTTACAATCATGTGCAATATAGGCTGCACTTTTATTTCAGGAAATTATCATGTCCAGTGCTCAAGCTGTTAGCTCCATTTGTTTATCTACGTGCAGATAGTCCACAAGTGTTCACTTTGAAACCAACAAAGAACCTATTCTGAATGTCATTTGCCCTTCCATATGCAATGCTAAGACCTGAAGCACAAACTTGACATTGGTCAATTAATCCTTTTTCGATCGCTCAATGCAGGGCCACTTCCTGTTGTGTTCCGACATGCACGTCAAATCAAAATTGGGACACATCACTGAATATAAAGAACCAATCCAAATGTAGAGTGAACACAACAAAGAAATTCCCCCAAAAGATGACATTCTGTAAAACCCACAACCATACTAATATGGCAAATCCAGGCAAACTGATCAACTAATACGTATTTCATTATTCATTCTCTTTGGTAACAAAAATTCAATTCTACATTTACATTCCTTTAACTCAGGAGTGAATCCCCTTAACCTACTTATACAACAATGAGCATCATGTCACAGGGACAATTAATGCAAATTCACTAATCATGATGTCAGTCAAAATCTGTGTAACTATATTTTAGTTGTATACTGCTCTGTAATGTGTCATAGTAACATCATATTCTATTCATACAATATATTTCTAGCATAATTACTAAAACACCTAAGCCTAGATTTGAAACAGAAGTGATGTATTCCTAAGTAGAAACTATTTACAATCTAGCTTAAATATGATTTATCTTAAAAATGGGATTCTGCAAGAGGAACAGCAATGAAATGAATGGGTTATGAGAAAGTACACATATATGATGCAACTTACATTATTGTATAATTTCCTGGAATAAGGTCAGTAAGTTGCAATGTTGATATTTCTGTCTGATCAGGGAGTTTGTATCCTAATGGTGCTGTGACCATCTCCCAGTGATATGATTCAATCCCATCATCATCTGTACTTCCTGATCCATCAATAATGACACCAGATGTTGGAAGTTTAATTTCTTGAGATGGTGATATGATAGCTTTAGGAGGTTGGTTGATTCGTTTGGCTGTAAGTTGATCAATTCATGATTATTGTTCTGAAACTTGAAAGACAAACTGTTGATCAGAGATGTATTATGAAATACATATTAGAAATATGAGTAGACTCTGGAAGCATACCAAGGTGTGTTTGATGAGAGCATCCCAAGACTTTCTGGCAAGTCCACCCACCAGAAAGAACTTCCCAGGGAATGTGGCTCGACAGATAAACACACTGAAACAACTTCCATTCTTCACATGCAATTGAAACTTAAGTCAGTTAAGAAAGGAATGACAATAAACTATATTTTACAACACCCCAGCTTTCCACCACATTACAGTAACAGAAAACCGAGTCTGGATAAATAACTGAGAAAAAAGAATATCCAGAGAAAAAAAATTCACACAAAAGGGACTAATTTTTGTCATAGGAGCAGACTGAGTCAGAAAGCTCACAGCAAGGTTTTGTCTAAGTGATAAAGTGATATAAAAGTTTAAAGGCAACAGTTGCATTCATAATACAAATTCTGATAAAACTAATAAAAGTGTTATCAAGGACACTGTACTGATGAATATCACTCATAATTCAGAAATCTTTTAAATAATGCCGAGATTTACTGGAGTAATGAAAAATGTGACTAATAATTAAGAGATCTTTTAAGTAATGCTGAGATTTATGGGAGTAATGAAAAATGTGACTAAGAATAATTCTAAGGTCAGGTTAGGCAGAAGTAAACAAATATCATCAAACAAATATGAGAAACATATTTACAAGGCAAGTCTTATATCTCCATTCAGACTTCCATCCGCACATATAACAAACGATCAAAATTCATTCTCTGGTCATTCCTACAACTAATTACATAAAAATATCTACTATACTATTCACTCATTACAACTGCCTATATCTTTACTAACCTAACTTATATACACATTTTACAAAGCCATTACAGTTCAAAAGGATTTTGTTTGTCTTTCCAATAACTTCTTTATATCTTTCTTACATACATATACACATTTCACTTATAAAGAGTATGTTTCAAATACATAAATTACAGATGAGAAAAGCATCCCATTATGTATGTTTCTTGCATACTATAAAATCAAATCACCAGCATGCACTTAGACCTTTTGCTGAACTTCCAGCTCTTTTCCCCTTGCATGACTTTACTAGTAACCTGGGGCAAAACTGAAAATTTGAGACATGGCTACAATTTGTCATGACTTAATGTCTAACGGCATGAAAAATAGAAGGAAATATGTGAAGTTATACTTTCCTAAAGTACAATTCATTTCACTTGTGAAGGTCTTTAATGGATATAATGCAGAGGAATTCATAAACTGGGCCAAAATTATAGAATTTCATTAATGATTCCAGTTAACAAAATACTCTTACAACACTAAGAGCAAATCTTGGTCAATTTGTAGAAATCATCCAGTTGCTGCCCAAGCTAAGTGACATGACAGGTAAATGGAGCCCACTAAACTCTAACATAACTTGTGATGTGTAACTGTGCCCCAACTCCCATGCAGGGACATTACGCCCCTAAGTATGGCAGTTCGTAAGAAAAACTTTACTACAAAAATGCTTAGCAGCAGGAAAGCTTTATCCACTTGATCAACATTGCAGCAAATCTGAGTCCAGGAATTTTAATTATCTCGAGTTTTTAATATAAAAATAAGATAAATAAACATACGTGAGTGGACAGTCACATTTCCAGCAGCCTCGCCATGCACTCCTGGAGCATCAACAACCACCTTAAATATGTAGACTCCTTCACTCAAATGAGAAAGGGTGATGGTCTGACTGTTGGTACCACTGACAGATCCATGGTCATCACTTTGTGGCTGCTGTAGGAGGGTCCACTCATACTTGCAGTTGGATTTTGCTGAATAAAATGGTAACTAGGTTACTCCACCTTTAGCAGTAAAATTCAATATCTTTTTACATTTACCTTCATAACCTGAAAAAGTGTTGAATTTTTTTAACATTTTGTTTACAAGGCATGTGTACGAGTAGGAAGAGAGGAAAGTGATTGGTTCTCAGTGAATGTCGGTTTGCGGCAGGGGTGTGTGATGTCTCCATGGTTGTTTAATTTGTTTATGGGTGGGGTTGTTAGGGAGGTGAATGCAAGAGTTTTGGAAAGAGGGGCAAGTATGCAGTCTGTTCTGGATGAGAGAGCTTGGGAAGCGAGTAAGTTGCTGTTTGCTGATGATACAGCGCTGGTGGCTGATTCAGGTGAGAAACTGCTGAAGCTGGTGACTGAGTTTGGTAAAGTGCGTGAAAGAAGAAAGCCGAGAGTAAATGTGAATAAGAGCAAGGTTATTAGGTACAGTAGGGTTGAGGGATAAGTAAATTGGGAGGTAAGTTTGAATGGAGGAAAACTGGAGGAAGTGAAATGTTTTAGATTTCTGGGAGTGGATTTGGCAGCGGATGGAACCATGGAAGCAGAAGTGAGTCATAGGGTGGGGGAGGGGGTGAAAGTCCTGGGAGCATTGAAAAATCTGTAGAAGGCGAAAATGTTATCTCAGAAAGCAAAAATGGGTATGTTTGAAGGAACAGCGGTTCCAACAATGTTATATGGTTGTGAGGTGTGGGCTATAGATAGAGTTGTGTGGAGGAGGGTGGATGTGCTGGAAATAAGATGACTGAGGACAATATGTGGTGTGAGGTGGTTTGATCGAGTAAGTTATGAAAGGGTAAGAGAGATGTGTGGTAATAAAAAGAGTGTGGTCGAGAGAGCAGAAGAGGGTGCTTTGAAATGGTTTGGTCACATGGAGAGAATGAGTGAGGAAAGATTGACAAAGAGGATATACGTGTCAGAGGTGGAGGGAACGAGGAGAAGTGAGAGACCAAATCGGAGGTGGAAAGATGGAGTGAAAAAGATTTTGAGTGATTGGGGCCTGAACAAGCAGGAGGGTGAAAGGCGTGCAAGGAATAGAGTGAATTGGAATGATGTGGTATACTGGGGTCGACATGCTGTCAATGGATTGAACCAGGGCATATGAAGTGTCTGGGGTAAACCATGGAAAGTTTTGTGGGGCCTGGACGTGGAAAGGGAGCTGCGGTTTCGGTGCATTATACATGACAGCTAGAGACTGTGAACGAATGTGGACTTTGTTGTCTTTTCCTAGCGCTACCTCGCGCGCATGCTGGGGTAGGGGGTTGTTATTTCAAGTGTGGCGGGGTGGCGATGGGAATGAACAAGGGCAGACAGCATGAATTATGTACAGGTGTATATATGTATATGTGTGTGTATATATATGTATACGTTGAGATGTACAGGTATGTATATGTGCGTGTGTGGACGTGTATGTATATACATGTGTATATGGGTGGGTTGGGCCATTCTTTTGTATGTTTTCTAGCGCTACCTCACTAACGTGGGAGACAGCAACAAAGTATAATAAATAAACATATATATATATATATATATATATATATATATATATATATATTTTTTGCTTTGTCGCTGTCTCCCGCGTTTGCGAGGTAGCGCAAGGAAACAGACGAAAGAAATGGCCCAACCCACCCCCATACACATGCCTTGATTCAATCCACTGACAGCACGTCAACCCCGGTATACCACATCGCTCCAATTCACTCTATTCTTTGCCCTCCTTTCACCCTCCTGCATGTTCAGGCCCCGATCACACAAAATCTTTTTCACTCCATCTTTCCACCTCCAATTTGGTCTCACTCTTCTCCTCGTTCCCTCCACCTCCGACACATATATCCTCTTGGTCAATCTTTCCTCACTCATTCTCTCCATGTGACCAAACCATTTCAAAACACCCTCTTCTGCTCTCTCAACCACGCTCTTTTTATTTCCACACATCTCTCTTACCCTTACGTTACTTACTCGATCAAACCACCTCACACCACACATTGTCCTCAAACATCTCATTTCCAGCACATCCATCCTCCTGCGCACAACTCTATCCATAGTCCACGCCTCGCAACCATACAACATTGTTGGAACCACTATTCCTTCAAACATACCCATTTTTGCTTTCCGAGATAATGTTCTCGACTTCCACACATTCTTCAAGGCTCCCAGAATTTTCGCCCCCTCCCCCACCCTATGATCCACTTCCGCTTCCACGGTTCCATCCGCTGCCAGATCCACTCCCAGATATCTAAAACACTTCACTTCCTCCAGTTTTTCTCCATTCAAACTCACCTCCCAATTGAATTGACCCTCAACCCTACTGTACCTAATAACCTTGCTCTTATTCACATTTACTCTTAACTTTCTTCTTTCACACACTTTACCAAACTCAGTCACCAGCTTCTGCAGTTTCTCACATGAATCAGCCACCAGCGCTGTATCATCAGCGAACAACAACTGACTCACTTCCCAAGCTCTCTCATCCCCAACAGACTTCATACTTGCCCCTCTTTCCAAAACTCTTGCATTCACCTCCCTAACAACCCCATCCATAAACAAATTAAACAACCATGGAGACATCACACACCCCTGCCGCAAACCTACATTCACTGAGAACCAATCACTTTCCCCTCTTCCTACACGTACACATGCCTTACATCCTCGATAAAAACTTTTCACTGCTTCTAACAACTTGCCTCCCACACCATATATTCTTAATACCTTCCACAGAGCATCTCTATCAACTCTATCATATGCCTTCTCCAGATCCATAAATGCTACATACAAATCCATTTGCTTTTCTAAGTATTTCTCACATACATTCTTCAGAGCAAACACCTGATCCACACATCCTCTACCACTTCTGAAACCACACTGCTCTTCCCCAATC
Source organism: Panulirus ornatus (assembly GCF_036320965.1). NCBI lineage: Eukaryota > Metazoa > Arthropoda > Malacostraca > Decapoda > Palinuridae > Panulirus > Panulirus ornatus. The sequence continues at coordinate 7,284,722 of NC_092273.1, forward strand.
TGATGCTCTGTACATGCCTTCACCCTCTCAATCAATACCCTCCCATATAATTTGCCAGGAATACTCAACAAACTTATACCTCTGTAATTTGAGCACTCACTCTTATCCCCTTTGCCTTTGTACAATGGCACTAAGCACGCATTCTGCCAATCCTCAGGCACCTCACCATGAGTCATACATACATTAAATAACCTTACCAACCAGTCAACAATACATATATATATATATATATATATATATATATATATATATATATATATATATATATTTTTTTTTTTTTTTTTTTTTTTTTTTTTTCATACTATTCGCCATTTCCCGCATTAGCGAGGTAGCGTTGAGAACAGAGGACTGGGCCCTTGAGGGAATATCCTCACCTGGGCCCCTTCTCTGTTCCCTCTTTTGGAAAATTAAAAAAAAAAAAAAAGAAAAAAAGTGAGAGGGGAGGATTTCCAGCCCCCCGCTCCCTCCCCTTTTAGTCGCCTTCTACGACACGCAGGGAATACGTGGGAAGTATTCTTTATGCTTTGTCGCCGTCTCTCGCTAATGCGGGAGACAGCGACAAAGCATAATGAATAAATAAATGAATAATATATATTTCCAAGATTCAATGAATAGTGGATAGGGGTAAGGCATTAATATCAGCAGTGGGTATGGATTGAGCTATGAGAGCTGGTGTGAGTGTGCAATGATGTCAACTGAGATTATGAGAGAAGCAGTAAAGAAATTGAAATATGCTATTGTATCATGTGAACAGCTTATTGAATATTTCCATATCCATGAACTTCAATGTATTCTTAATATCTGTTATCAGACAGTTGGTCTCCTTAATCATTCTCCAAAGGTTGGACTCTAGCAACAGGTTATGGGAAACTTCCACTCCCATGTCTCTTTCACACACAGACTCCCGCAAATTTTCGCTGCTGGTTGATATTCATATCAAGGCATTTTTTACTGCGACCTAACTTCATTACTTTACATTTGCTTAGGTTAAACTTTATCAACCTGTACCACACCAGCTCAAGAGTGTGTCATGATTCCCTTATAACTTGATGCAATATTTCTTGCTTTTGATTTCCTTCATGACCTTCACATCACCTGCAAACATTCAGATATGAGTACATGCTTCCTAGCAAGACATTTACACAATCAAGAGTAATGGTCCTAGAACAGAATCTTGCAGAACTCAGATGATGACTTTGACCCATTTTGAAAACACTATTCGGAAATGGATCCTTTGTGCCCTTCCACTGCGATATTCTTTGATCCAATGAGGTAGCTTCCCCCATAATCCTGCTTGGTAATCCACCTACTTGATCAGCTTCCCGTGAGTTAGTCAGATGTTTTCTAGACATTTCTCTGAAATCCATGGTATATCTAAGGTAATCCTTCCTCTGCAAGAAGTCATCCATTTGCTTTTGATTATGTTTAACTACCTTACAGACCACACTCATAATGGAAATTAGTGTAGTTCAATGCCTCTTCCTGATCCCCTCTCTTCATCATGAGTATGACACTTGCCCTCTTGATGTTTGTTCTCCTGACACTTCATTTCCATTACCATTACTGAATTACTGAGTGTTCCAATCATGGGACTCTCTCTTTACCTCATATGCACACACTAGCATCCCAATGGTCTAACATACTATTACACTGGCAATCCAATAGTTCAGCACTATTCAATACTTGGCTATGCTCCCTAAAGTTTGGCTGGCTATTCCGATATCATTGTATATGAGATACATGATGAGACAAGAATCTCTTTCTTATGTGAAACTAAGACAGCTTTTTACCATGACTGAGTACTTTTCAATAGTTACAGCAAGCATATAAAAACCTTTATTTCCAAGAGCAATAGTAACAATAAAGGAAACTGAATCTCATTCGAATTGATTGGCCAACCCATCCTAACTAAAGAATTTACTTCTCATACATACTCGCCATTTCCCATGTGAGCAAGGTAGCATCAAGAACAGATGACAATGCCTTGGAAAATTCCTCACTTAGCTCCTTGCTCTGCTATCTCTTTTGGAAAATATACAGGAAGAGAGGATTTCCAGGCACCTGCTCCTGCCCCTTAGTCACATTCTACGACATGCAGGGACTACGTGGGCAGTATTCTTTCTCCTCTATCCCTGAGGATAGGGGAGAAAGTTGTTATCATAGGATCGCAAGTCTGCAAATCAATTCCCAAAAATGGTGTATATGGTCTCTAAAATAAGAGGCATGCATGCACATGCTTATGAAAACTTACAAGGATTCACATGACTGAACATACTGCGAAATACCTAAATGATCAAAGCATCATGACCAAAGGGGGTTATTTTGACATAGGAATATCAGCATATATGAAGTAGACTAAACCAGGGTCTGTGGGGCCTGGATGTGGAAAGGAAGCTATGGTTTCGGTGCATTACACACGTGACAGCTAGAGACTGAGAGTGAACAAATGTGGCCTTTTTTCTCTGTTCCAGGTGCTGCCTCACTGGAGGGGGGGGGAACGCTATTTCATGTAAGGAGGGGTGGCAACGGGAATGGATGAAGGCAGCAAGTATGGATATGTACATGTGTATATATGTATATGCCTGTATATGTATATCTTGAAATGTATATGTATGTATGTGTGTATGTGGGCATTTATTTATAAACATATGTATGTGGGTGGGTTGGCCATTCCTCGTCTGTTTCCTTGTGCTACCTCACTAATGTGGGAGATGGCAGTTAAATATGATAAATATTCATATCAAGTGTTTACGTAAAATTAGGGTTTTTGAAATCACTGACTGGAATGAAGTGAGTTGTGTGAAATCAGGATTGACAGATAGTTTTGACAGTTATAACAATTAAGATGTGGGTGTTTCAATGATGAGTTTTTAAAAAAAAAGGTAAACGCAAACTCTAAACTATTATAGAGTCACAAAATTCCAGTGACAGATCTAAAATTGTTCCAACAGTTTCAAAAGTGCCATGCAATGATATGTGGGAGTACTTGGAAAAGACAGAAAACAGATCTGATTGTCATGAAAAGGGTATAAGCTGGAGAACAGTACCAGATATCTAAGCACTAAAGGATCTGGAAAAACAATGCATATTAAATAAACTGCCTTGATCACAGACAATACTTTTGATAATGATAGGTCCACAATACTGTTTGCAATAATTCAAAAAATACATACCTCCGATAGCATATGCAGACAAAGTCACTCTATCTTCATAAAAAGTAGTATCAGGATGAAGGTAGACAGTTTTGTTATTAATGCTTACAACCAGTTTACCAACTGGTTTAGGGGATGATACATTTGAGGCAGGAGTTGATGCAAATTCCAGTGGAAGTGCTACAGTGGTAGAGGCAACTGTAAAAGAAGATATATCTGGAGAGGAGGAGTTCATATGGCTTATTGTCTTTCCATCATCTACATCAGGAGAATAAGTTGTAGATTCACTTTCTTCAGTACTAGCACTTGTTGTGGATTCATCCATGACACATTCTCCCATAACTTCTCTTCGGTGAAAACCATGAAGGCAACTACAGACCCCATCTCTTCTTCTGTTCCCTAATGGTACACACTCTTCATTCTTCCCACAGTGTCTCAATCCATATTCGCATCTTCTGTCACCTCCCACTTGGGTGATATTTGAAGGATTTGTCAATACTCTTAAGTCATCATTCAAATTCTTGTTTCCTGAGCCAGTTTCACTGGAAACTATAAGTGACTTATCTCTGAAATGAAGAAAATAAAGGCTGATTTAATCTTTTCTTTTTTTTTTTTTTTTACTTTGTTACATCAATACCTAACTGATTTACTTCTGTGATAACATAACCAACATGCAGAATTCTTCACCTTACCATCAAACCACTGCTGTACTAGAGTTCTTCGATACTAAGTGCGGAAGAGATCAGTAAATAAACTGCTTTGGACATATTCCTAATGCACCACCCAGCTCTGGATGCAGTAGAGATAATATAAACCATTTTTTCCCCTGCATGATCACTGTTTCTTGTGTTAGTGAAGTAAAGCCAGGAACAGACATTCTTTAGCTGTCATATGTAATGCACTGAAACCAGAACTCTCTATCTACATCCAGGCCCAACAAACTTTTCCAAAGTATACCTTGGACTCTTCATATGCCCTGGTTCAGTCCATGAAAGCACATCGACCCCAGTATACCACATCATTCCAATGCACGCTACCCCAAAAACATGTAACAGGCTTAAATGGCTCATCAGGTTGTCACCTATCCCTACCCACTGGTGAGTCACAAACTGGATTACAAGACTTAATTAACATAAATATCCTATGTATCTTGCACGAGTCTAGTGTCTGTAACGGCCGGAGATTTTCATTCATGAGGCTCTACCCCTTACCCTTGTATCTTAATTTCATTTAAAATTCTTGCAATGCTAATTGCATTTACTCTCTCTACATTTCGCTGGTTCTGTGTCAACATATCACTCCACTGCCAAAGACCAATAAATATGTTTAGTATTACTAAAAATTCTTGTATAAACCAAAGTATTATACTTCAAAGAATGCTATTAACCTCCTCTGCAGGCACATGTTTGATGATATCAAAAGTAGTCCAGTAACATTTAAAAACTGTGCATTGCCCAATTACCCCACTTACACAGCTTCACAGAGATACACCTAAAGTTAATGTACTTGAGAAAATGAACCCTCATCACCATCAGAGCTTTGCTTATTACTGCTTAATATAGAGCAAAAATGTCAAAACATGGGAAAAAGTCTAAAAATAAGATACGAGATCAACATACCTGTTCTGCTCTTTCCATTGTGCATCACCTTCTGAATGATTCCCAAGGTCAACAGATCTCACTACCACAACTGATGTCCCATTACCTGCTGTAAGCTGACACACCTCAGCACTCTTGCACTCCAAATTAACACAGTGTTGTTTATGCAAGAGTGCCACATGACAACTGCTATTGTAACAGCATGCATGGACACATGCAGCCATGTTGGTTGCATCAGCTATCACTACATAGTTTCCTGGAAAAAATAACATAAAAATAAGGATGCTGAAAGATCAGTAAAGCAAATAACACTTGGCAATAAATTAGATGTCTTCATGTCCCCATGGACATTACCAATGGAGAAAGAGAACACTATTTTTTCAACTGTTGGTTCCTTATCTAGGCTACAATTATACAAATACATTCTATGATCTAATAATATTCAAACTCATTAGCCTTATGATAAAAGCTAGATATCCTTCTGTTTATATCACTGACATTTCTTCTCATCCACTTAATAATCAGTATATTTTTCATATTTCCTACCATTTGCATCCATGCATATATCTTCTGAAGGTACTCCTGTTCATATTTCATAAAGAACAAGATGATAACTGTACTGAGAGGTGTCTGCCAAAGACAATCCTGATTTAATTCCATCTATAACAAGTAGATGATAACTGCATATAAAAGCACGCAAAAGTTCAAAATTTGTTATGTTAAGGAATGATTTTGGAAAGAAGCCAGATCTTAATATAGAATAAAACATTTATGACATGTCTCATGAAATTATTATGGTATACTTTGGTAAAGAATACAAAAGTTCAATACCTGTCAATGGGTCTTATACTCAATTACCCTACATGCTTATGGACAATACTGGCTTCCAGCTTTGGTGGATCCTAAGTAAGGACTGAAACCATCCAGAATGTAAGGTTACTTGTGGGAGTTCACTCAGGGCCTGATAGTTGTCTTGTCTGGGGGTGCAGTGGGCTTTTGAGCCGTTTTATGAGTATGTTCGAATGTTCCATGGGAGATGGGATGTTGTTGTCTTGGGTGAACAGTGCTTTGAATGTTTGGGAAAGTGTCAAAGGTGTGAATTTACTGTTCACAAGAATCAGGTGGTGTAGGAACACCAGTTTGCTGTTTGCTTTTCAGTTATCATGTTAGTAATCATGTTGTTATCAACCTGAACTCGCACTGTCTGTACTGATGGTGATCTGGTTTTCACTGTATTTCTTTGCTTTATGATGTCTGAAACTTGTTGAAATGGGGATGACATGGTTTAGGGATGGAAAATTGTCAAAGGTAAAGTTTTGGGGTTCAAATTTTATGCATTATGTAAATGCAGACTTGTCTGCTTTTCAGTAAATATTTTTCTTCTTCATTGTGCAAGTTGGATAGGTTAGGTGAAATCTAATCAGAATGGGTAGGTGGTCACAGGAAAGTCTACTGTTTACAGTATGTGCTAGATGGTCCAAGAATGTAGCAATGGTATACAGAAGGTTCTGCTAGACTCAGTATGTTGCCGGAGATAAGTTGACAGGGAGTCTGGTTGGCTGATTGCTAGGGATGAGGTTAATGATATGGTAAAGTTAGTTTATGAGCAGTTCACCTAGATGTCTGAAGTGTGGGCACTAAGCCAGACAAGGTAGTAACATCTTTACTTCTGTAGTGTTGTGTGTGCTGGTTAAGTTCTCAAGCTGGGTAGAATATCTGGATGGACTTCTACTTATCTTGTGGCTGTGTATGTAACCACTGGAGGAATCTGTTATATTGTACATTCTTATACAATGCAACTGGTTGCTACAGCTGAGCCCATAGCATACTAAGATGAACATTAAGAAGAAATCATATCTAATGTACATTCTTATACAATGCAACTGGTTCCTACAGCTGAGCCCATTGCATACTAAGATGAACATTAAGAAGAAATCATATCTAAGATGTGTAATAACATGTATTTCCTTATTCAGTATCATAACTCTGATTGCAATACCTGCATCCTTAGCTCCAGACAATACAGTATCTTCATGAATTTCTGGATCAGTTAAAGGACAATGGTGACCAAGTTCTTTCAACAATGAAGCATCCAGTGATGTACCAAGGCAGCCTGATGCTAGTATCAAAAGACAGACCAGAGAAATGAAAATTAAGGAGTTAGCACTGACATATTTTCTCTTCATCTTCTATCAAATGAATCATAAGTGCTTGGCCTCCATATCATTCTGAAAAGAAATAAAAACATTGCATTAATATCCCATTAATATGTTCATCATTGCTTATATACCTAATGTCCATATATCTGCAGGGCATAACTGCAGTTTACAATCATCATTCATGGATAAGAATGTTTTATGCCTTGAATATTATTTTCTTATTCTTATCACTGAAAAAAAAGGGCAACTGCTAAGGATAAGATTTTCTGTCAGTCTCAGAGGGATGCTTGCAAAATAATACCGGTTAAAATGAATGCCTTATATCTAGACCCTGGGGCAGAGCGGTTGCTGGGCTTTGCAGTTTTCTAGATTTCTGATATTCAAAGTGCCATAGGAACTTGAGAGCAGACTGAAAATAGGTACATCTCAACCCCTAGGCAAATACAGGTGAGGCATTTACAAAAATGTTAATTCTTAATTGCATTCCTCTTCATATTATTTGATCCAACATTTTCCATTTATTGTAAGAACCCTGCAGGAAGGAATATGCATGACAGTCCAAGTGGGTTACTATATTGTACCAAGGATTGCACTGCTTATGTCTACTTTTCTTTAGTTCAAAACCAATGTAAAACTGCTAAGATAGCATATTTAAGTGATTAGTATTTCTTACCTGTAATGATAAATAAGGTGAGAGTGAGGAGAGCAATGAACTTCAGGAAAAGTATGGAAATGATGTGTAAGAAATATGTACAATATAACATTTGCAGAAATTAACAGAACCAATAAAAACCTCATCTGACCTTTGCTAGCAACTGACAATTACCTTAATTTTCAGTATTACTGCCAGGATACATCACAACAATAATGCTGACTAGAGCTAAGTGAGTGACATGATTCAAAGGTTTTTGGCTACATATGGTCACTTGCACGTTTGTGTGTCTTCTGTGAATAAATGCATGAAACACCCAGCTACCAATGGTAAACAACAGTAACCATAATCTTTTTTTCAATAATATAAAAAATATGGTAAATATGATTAAATGAGAAAGTATGGTTAGGTTTTCATAAATTATGTTGATATCTACAGGCATTTCACCTTTCCCATCATTCAATCCCACATTTTCATTCATTCAAACAGGTCACAGAAAAAGAAAGAAAGAAAGGAAAAAAGCTCAAAAGTATACTCATACAATCTCATTCGACTCTAATGAGGATACAGTATTATTACTGCTTAATGGAATCAATGAAATTCCAAAGCAAATGATGTGGTTCTTTCACACTTCTTAATTACTGTTTAGCCTAAGCTGACCTTGAAGTTCTCCTTTCCTGGAATCTTAAGAGTTACTCCAAAAGTAACCTATCTTAAAAATTGTCCCACTTACAGCAGATTCCATCACCACATGTAGGATCAATAACTTTTTTGATGTCATAAACTTACTACTTATCCATTTTTATCAACAAGTAATGTAACTGCCAAATTTACCTCTGCAATGCTCACTGCTATTAACTCTGCATAGGGACTGATCTTTTTCTGTAACAGTCGTACACTCTAAATACATCAAGGAAAGTGTGGGGATTATTACTGAATTAATACATGAGAGAGTAAAACAACTGCAAAAATTCCAAGAGAACCCATAAAAACCTCACCTAGTTACCAAAATGATAGCAGAAATATATGCACTTAAATTCATTTGCTGCTAAGGATTCCCTGACCAATTGCTATGCTATCTGTTTGCTGAAATCTGGTGCTATTTGCACAGTATAGTGCTCAATCAAGGGTATGACTAGTACATTTTGACATACGAAAATTAAGATATTTTCTATATATCTGCTTTCATATCACTTATGTTTTCCAATACACTATCGCCTACTTTCAAATAATTGTAGAGCTTAAATTCATGTTCTGCAATGGGTTTTGCATTCTTTAATTACTATAGTGGTTTTGCAGAACAAAAGCGATTTATATCCAAAGCTAAGAGCGGTGCAGAATTAAACGAGACTAATACCTCAATAAATAAACACCTCTTAAATACAGTATCTTTTTATCAAAAAGAGATATCCAAGCTTGCTCGACTGATTAATTGAATCTATTGGGTAAAAATTCAAAAATAAAAAGGTGCAAATATCGAAATATTACAGTTTCGGACATCCAGTAAAATTAAGGTTATGTTTGTTGGTTAGGAGAGGTTAGGTTAACTTTGTTAGGTAAGGTAAGCTTTGTTAGATCATATATTTACTTAGCTATAGACAGCACATTAAGTACATAAAAACACATATCCAATGTGGTCCTCACTATACATTCTAAGTGACTGATAGCACAAGGGAAAAAGGAATAAACAATAAATACAAAAATACAATCGAACTAGAAACAAAATGAAAATTATTTCATGATGACTAAAAAGTTAATATCAACGAACTGCATGCAGTTACAAGAACCTATATATATGCTTGTTATAATGCACTTTATGGAGTGAAAGTTTGATTTTCGTCCCATAATTCAGTAAATTAAGGCACAACACTAAAACATGCTTTTGCTTTTTAATTTACTACTAGTGATATAAACTTGTTATATAATAAACAATTCTAATCGTGCTACCCAAACATATTTCAGCAAAATATATATATAAAAAATTCATATATTTCACATCAACGTCTTTCATAACTATATATGACTCATCCTATTTTCTCTTGATTGAAGGAGATTACGCTGAAAGTTACCATAACCTTATTTCAAGCAGTAAAATACTTACAGATCTGGTGTGTCACCTGGGAACGTGTTGATTATGACAGACACCCCAGAATGTTTACGTCTGTAACTATTACCAACTCTTACGAAAAAAAAGTCTGTACTGCCACATCTAAACTTTCATTAGTCTGTGAAAATGATTTTTAACCTTCATGATTACAGTGTATGCAAATCTTTTCTAAAACATCATTATTTCATTTGTAAGACAAAAGCTACTTCAGTAAATCTTCCTCTCTTGTTGCGTTGGTAACGATGTCTACAGCCAAACTGTCATGCGTTCCCATAAACAAAATAATGGACATGATTTTATCTAACGCTTTGGTATGACCTCTGTACAGGCCTTATACTTAGAAGCAATTATGTCTTTCGAATCCTTTATTAAGAGATAGACTGGTTTTATTTCCCTCACCAATGATAAGCATCCTAACGCGAAACATATTTGCGACTAACACGGACCTTTTGGGTTAGGTCATACGCAACCATGCCAAACTAGAGCCTGTGACCTGGCGCGCCAGGGTTAGGATAGAGGCCAGTATTTTCGATGGTTGTGGTTATAAGGGCGTATCAAAGATGGTATTTAGCTTGAAAGGGACAGATCAATGGCCTTTGAAGCGAATGTACATTTGGCAATGGTGTAATGAAGGTAGATCTAGTTATATCTTCCTCTCCCGTGAATATGATTGGTAAGTGACAATGCGGGGAAAGACATAAGTGCCAAGGAAAAAAAAAAAGTCTATCTTCCTTGCACAGTATATTCTTTCGCGAGTGCAGGTGTTTCTAAGGAACTTTAGATTCCTAAATAACATCAAACTATAATCCCTGATCAGTACGAGACCAGAGTTGTGTGTTACATATTACATGCAGTAAGTTTATATTATTTTAGATATATATAAGACATTTCCGGCGAAAACTAACAATGTGCACAAGCGCGTCGAAGGCCAACAAAGGGCAAGGAGCCCCCGAAGCAAATAGTGCCCCCACATCCCCGAACCTTGTTGTTTGTTGGGTTTTACGGCCAGCGACCTGCAAGGAAGGTCATTAAGCCTACAACCCAATCTAATGACTATCACTTTATAGTCCCTATATACCATTATCCTGTCTTATCCCTATATACCATTATCCTATATTGCAGCGAATACTAAAATATATATACATATCTATTCTAGATAATGTAAATGTTGTGGGAAGTGAGAGGTGTCTGTGGATATTGCACCAACGTGGCAGCTAAACAATACCCAGTTGGTACAACTGTTGCAGCTGCAATAGGGAACTGCGAAAGTGATAGTAAAGATGAGGGACAGACCTTCACTATCATATGCACACAGGATATATTGAAGATATCGATGGTTCATCAGTCTAACACCACAGCAGTATTAGCCCCAGTGAAATAGCCACCCGACTCTTGAGACTGCAGTGTGGCGTGCGACAAGTTCACCCACCACACTGCCGTCCCCAGCAGTAACAGCTACAACTCGTGGCTAAGATCGCCACAGTTGAGGAGCCAATGCATCACCTTACATCTTTATTTTAGTTTCCTCGAGAAAGACAATCAGCTTACACATAATACTGTTATCATCTGTAAGGGTGTTTGCCAGGTCAAAATTAATATCATTGTAATGGATATATTCTTTCAATCTTTTTCTTTGTTCTGTGTATTCATTGCAGTAAATGATATGATTTATCGATAAGATTGTGTTGCATGTTGGGAGGAAATGTGTTTTCCATATGGTTGGCAGATTTAGTGGCTGAAGTAGATACCAGTAATGGTGATCAGGTTTGGCTGCGTTTTCGTAACATCCAGGATGTTTTATTTGGGTTTTGTTACATACCTCCCTGTGACTCCCAATATTATTCCCATGACTTGTTTGCAGATTCAAGAAAAACACCACAAGATCTGTTGAAACTAGTTTTGTCATAGTGGGAGATATGAATACACGATTTGGTAAAAGTGTTAAGAGATATATTGAATTTATTGGAACCTACTAATGTAGACTTGTCATACCCATATATTCCTGATGATGTTCAGACACCTAGTGACAACGCAAAGCTTTTGTCTACCATTTGTATTGATAACACTTGTAGTTAATAATCTAAAGTATCAAGACAAACATTTTCTTGGAGGAAAGACTTAACGCAGACGCGATATATGGGTCTCTGAGGTAGATGCGTGTGTCGTGTCTGCGAGAATACTTAACCTTATTAGAGACTTTACGGTGTTACAGAGGAATGATCTCCCTTCAGACCACGCCCCCATCACTTTCAGTATTGCCTGTAAAGGTGTGAACCTTACCAGCTTGTTGGCCAGGGCAGAAATGTTGGGAGATCATGCCTTTCTTCAAGGTGATACCAGTAAAATGAGACTGTGAGAAACCTATCAAGTTCAGCAGTATAAGAAAAGATGTTTGTAGAAAATATCCTTCATATATATCCATTGGAAGGTAATTTGGATATAGACAATATTGTGCAGGATTTATCCAACATGCTATATGCTTGTGCACAGAGTAGTGTGCGACAGGACGAATCAACAGTTAACAATACCAGTTTAGACAGATGGGAAAGGTTACTGAATGATGCAGATGACGCTCGAGTGTGGAGAGCAATTAATTGGAAGGGTGACTTCAGTATGGATGATTGCGATGATAGCTCGTGTCCCAGTGACCAGGATTTTAAGACACACTTCGAGACAGTACTGAACCCTAATAATGACACAGACATTGACGGAAACAACGAGACAACTAACATTACTATCCCTATCCTTGATGAGCCAATTACACCTGCAGAGATACACGAACAGTCCAGGAAGATGAAGCCTGATAAAGCCAGCGGGCCTGACGGAGTTCCCCCTGGCGTATTCTCTTTGTTGCCAGTTCAGTGGTTGTGCAGTTTGGCTACTTTGTTTAATAGCATTTTCTTACCAGGTATTTACCCTCACTCATGGATAAGAGCTAAAGTCTTTACAGTGTTTAAGAAAGGTGACAGAAAAGACCCACGTAATTACCGAGGTATAAGTGTAATCAACACCTTAGCAAAACTGTATGATATGGTTCTGTGCCGGCGGTTAAGCCTATGGTTCAAACCTTACAGGGAACAGGCTGGATTACAGAAGCAGCGTAGCTGTATCGAACATATTGTTACGCTTCGTATTCTTTCTGACACGGCCAGACGTAAGAAAGTTAAATAATTTATAACCTTTATTGACTTTTCCAAAGCTTATGACTTAGTCCCGAGGCAGTTGTTTACAGTGTTGCGGAATATTGGGTGTGGCGCGGTGATGTTAGCAGCGTTGAAGGCCATGTATCGTGTTACGGAGAGCCTGGTGGGTGGGGCTGTGGTAACAGCTACGCGTGGGGTTAGGCAGGGGTCACCTACATCTTGTTTATTGTTCATAATATTTGTCAATTAACTCATTCGCCTCATGAAAGAAAGATGTCAACCTGAGCAACTCATAGAGTGGTTACATGTAATGGTTCTTATGGATGACACTGTGTTGTTATCTAGTAGACAGAATATGGTAAAAAAAGTTAGAAATATTACAACAATTTTGTGAAGAGTTTGGCATGGTGATCAACTGCTCTAAAACTAAATTTTTTGTAATTAACGGCAATGAGAGAGATAAGGAACCGTTTCAGATGAATGATTTAGTCGTAGAACACTGCGTGAACTATGTCTACCTGGGGTCACCCTTCACCTGTGACGGCTCTGTGTCCTCGGCTGTACGGACTCACGCTAAAAGAAAATTGTCCCATGTGTTAAAGTATGTATCATTCCTCAAGAAGAATAACGACATCCCATTTATTGTTAAACGACGAGTCCTTGATGCTGCCATGATGTCGTCCTTACTGTATGGATGCGAGTCTTGGGTAGGTGCTGATATCAAACCTGTTATTAAACTGTACAATTGGGCCATAAAACAACTACTAGGGGTCAGGAAGACTACATCAAATTCGATATGCTATGCGGAAGCTGGATATCCTTCACTCCTAGATTTGATTAAGTTTAAACAGCACAAATTTTTCAACAGTACGTGGTCCCAAAGATTAGATATGCCAGATGATCCCCCTAACACTTTCCATCCGTGTTATAACCAGCACCAATACACACATGGGGAAACATATGCAAAATTTCATTGATAACCGCCCTCCTGACCTAACTTCCTTAATTCAAAATGTACATAACGCAATTGAAAATTCCAGCTCCTCAAGGTGTATCATATATACAGAGCTCAACCCAGGTTTGCCTGTACATGACGTATACACCAAAAAACATCTGATACCAGAGTCCTACCGCATTGCATTTACACGCTTCCGTGTAAGCAAGCGGCCACAGTATAAGTGATGAAACAGGTCGCTGGAATAGAAGGGGACGTGGCCGCATACCTTTTGAAGAACGTGTGTGTATTTGTGGTGGAGGTGTACAAACTGAGAGGCATGTGACTGAAAATTGTTCTTTGACACAGAACATCAGACATATGTATAACTTGATAAGATTAGAGGACCTTTTTGCACCTGATTTTCCCCATGATACATGTTGTGAAATAATTTTTAAGATATTAGAAATGTATGATTAAATAACTTTAAGATAATATTCTGTGGACTACATTATCAACATTAAAAGTAGATATAGTGATTATTGTTACTCTAGATTTAACGTTTAATTGTATCCATGAATGCTTAATGTCAATCTTATCTTGTGGTCAATAAACTATCTATCTATCTATGGTTTTATCAATAACAAATACTTCCGCATAAAAAAACAGATGTATGGTTTGGTAAACGGTAATTGAGGGAACATTTAACATACCACATACTTGCACTGACACTTTTATCCATCTTGTTGCCATCAGTGGAGAAGTGGATATAAGACAAATGCTCTATTATATGACATTCCGAAAGCGGGTGTACCTCACCCTCCACCGCGTTCCAGAATGTTCTTGACCAACGTGTCCACCCCAGACACTGAAACCATTTCTTACACATGAATCTAGTTTATTATAGATATTGCCCTGAGTTTCCTTAGACTATGTGAAAGCAGAGTTTATTACTTTAAGAGCCGATAACGAATCTGAAAAAATAACAGCTTTAACGCGACTGGATTTGATTATATATGATCTATGGTTTTATCAGTAACAAATACTTCTGCATAAAAAAAAACATAATATGGTTGGGTAAACGGTAACTGGGGGAACATTTAACAGACCACATACTTGCCCCGACACTTTTATCCATCTTGTTGCCATCAGTGGCCTCCACCGCGTTCCAGAATGTTCTTGACCAACGTGTCCACCCCATTGACACTGAAACCATCTCTTACACATGAATCTAGTTTATTAAAGATATTGCCCTGAGTTTCCTTAGACTATGTGAAACCAGAGTTTATTGCTTTAAGAGCCGATAACGAATCTGAAAAAATAACAGCTTTAACGCGACTGGATTTGATTATACATGATCTATGGTTTTATCAATAACAAATACTTTTGCATAAAAAAAAAACATGTATGGTTTGGTAAACGGTAATCGAGAGAACATTTAACAGACCACATACTTGCACCGACACTTTTATCCATCTTGTTGCCATCAGTGGAGAAGTGGATATAAGACAAATGCTCTATTATATGACATTCCGAAAGCGGTTGTACCTCACCCTCCACCGCGTTCCAGAATGTTCTTGACCAACGTGTCCACCCCAGACACTGAAACCATCTCTTACACATGAATCTAGTTTATTAACGATATTGCCCTAAATTTCCTTAGACTCTGTGAAACCAGAGTTTATTACTTTAAGAGCCGATAACGAATCTGAAAAAATAACAGCTTTAACGCGACTGGATTTGATTATATATGATCTATGGTTTTATCAATAACAAATACTTCTGCATAAAAAACCTGTATGGTTTGGTAAACGGTAACTGGGGGAACATTTAACATACCACATACTTGCACCGACACTTTTATCCATCTTGGAGCCATTAGTGTAGAAGTGGATACAAGACAAATGCTCTATTATACATTCCGAAAGCGCTGATGTACCTCACTCTCCAGCGCGTTCCAGAATGTTCTTGAGCAGCGTGTCCACCCCATTTACTTTGAAACCAGAGTTCTCACCGAGGAAGTGTATTCTGAGGGCCAGGGGTATGACGCCTCTGTTGACAAATTGTTCGTGCGGTTGAATGGGGCGACAGGCTGAAGTGTTGTTCCTCCTGGCGATCATATTACCACACTTTACAGCTAACATAAATCGACGCAGCCGGAGAGGAGGTACACATTTGCTTTTAACTCCCAATCGTGTAACTCTAGTACATATGACAGGGCTTCCAAGGCACATTCGCAAACATGTTCTGTATTACATCTAATTCCCTAGAGTACAATCGCTTGCCGAAGCATACACCTGGGCAGTGGCGTATCTAGGGTATGGCAGGTAGGGTAAGTGGCCTGGGCGCCACTCAACTGGTTTGTTTTGACATATGATACCCTATAGACATCTTTAATGGTCTGGTTTTGTGAGATAAAAAAGAAATTCACCTACTTTTCAACTATTGTAATATTTTGCTGCAATCAGTTGCATTACCGATTCTACGTTACAATTTTGATCAAATAAGTCTAAGAGTTTATATAGATTTAAGTTTGGCCTAACTCTTCAACAGTTTATAATTACACTGTATATATCTTTATATACATCCACTGTATGTACATTTTTAATCAAGCCAAGGTCGCAATTTCAGGGCTTGCCACAGGCGGTATTTCCCCTCGATACACCCCTGTACCTGGGAGCCGTAGTCTTAGATCTAATTAGGGACTTGTAGACCATTAATAAGTAGACCATTAATAAAGATTTTCTGTCGGCTCCCCAAGAGGAACCCGAAAGACATTTGAGAATATTCAGCCTTTTATTACAATTTGTATTCAAGTATTCAATGAGATATCTCCAAAGTAATCTTTTACCGAAGTTCAAACCGAAGAATTTGACGTTATTTCGAAAGCGGATCGGGTTGTTATTCAGTTCTAACTGCAAATTCGGGATAATATATTTACAGGTAAACACAAGCGCAACACTTTTTGTTGCTGAAAATTTAAAACCCCACTGTAGCGCCCAACGATAAACCGACAGCATTAAGTGAGTACTTAAGATTTCGAGGAACGGAAGCTGGAGACATAATATCGTTGATCATATCAAATAATGTTGGGCTCCGAACGCTGCCTTGCGGCACTCCATTATACTGGACATATATGCCCGAGATGATGTAAAGTGCTGTAATCTTGACGGAAAATTTTCTTTTAAAAATTACTGATAAAAATGAATAGATAACCTCTCAAACTAACAGCATAAGCTTTGCTCAAGATTCCGTTTGCCAAGTCATGTCGCAGGCTTTTTCTAGGTCTAAAAATACTCCAATTGAATAATCCTTTCTTGTCAACGAATATAAAATGTAATGTTCTAAATTCATTAAATGATCCATTGTGCCTCTGGTTTTACGGAAAGTACACCAATGATCATTTAATAAAATCCGTGATTCTAAATAAAGTAAGAGGCCTTTTATTTACCATTCTTTCCATGACTCTTACAAATGCAGCTCGTCAATGCAACAGGTCGAACGAATCAACTTCCGTAAGGCGTCCGTGGGCCTTTGGGATGGGAATGACGTGCGCAAAGTACCATGAGTTTGGAAACGTTCTGGACGCCCAAATCTCAATGTACAATGCTAACAACTGAATCAAGCAGGTTAGCCTGACTAAGATATTGAATCACCCTGTAGGTTATCCCGCTGCTCCCCGGGCTGGAACCTTCACAGGATTTCTGAATCAAGCAGGTTAGCCTGACTAAGATGCTGAATCACCCTGTAGGTTATCCCGCTGGGCCCCGGGCTGGAACTTTTACAGGATTTCAAGGCAAGAAGTAATTCTTCCGTCGTAACTATTTTCTTATAGGTTCGGTTATCATCTTCTGTGGCAAAGTCAACCGTTGTTAGCTCGGCCTGACGATCTTTGTCTAAAAAACGATGGTCGTAGTAGGCAGAGCTACTTATGTGCGAGAATCTCCTGGCGAGCGTGTTGGCTGTCAACCAGGTTGTCTGTGGTGTCGGACTGTCTGTCAACCGGGTTGTCTACGGAGTCGGACTGTCTCCAGTTGTATTGGTTGTGGGGGTTTGCAATCTTTTTTTTTTTTTTTAAATGGTGGACCAGACTTGACTGATGAGTGTGTCCTTTGTTAACGGACGAAACATAACCACACCAGGAGTCTCTTTTGGCTTGTTTCATTGTTCTTCTTGCCTGAACCCTCGCTTGTTTATATGCAATGTTGTTATCTGAGGGCTCTACGAAAATCCCCTATCTCCAATAGCGCTTACGCAGTGCATTTCAGCATTTTGGTGTCCACCAAGGAACTCCTTGCTTTGTGGATATTGTTGGGACCTCAGGAATAAAGTCCTCAGCAGCCCTGAGGATCGTAGTGGTTATATGTTTGACCTTTGTATCAACGTCACCGCCGGATGTATATCTAGTACGGCTTTGCTTGCGAAAGACTCCCAATCTGCTTTCTTAAAATTAAATTTGGATCGAGACTGATCAACCGAAATGTTGCATGTATATGAAAAACAGATTGGGAAGTGGTCACTTCCTAAAGAGTCGTCATATGTACCACAAGTGATGTCATTAAGTATATCTGGGATGACAAGGATAGTTCGATGGCTGAGATGTTACCAGTCCTTTCGCCTACCCGAGTTCCACTACCATCGTTCAGAAGAGAGGTTAGAATTGATGAGTTAATTAATCATTGTTTCCCTCTGTAGTTTGCTCGTTTCCTTCCCCACTGATACTGATGAGCGTTAAAATCTCCTAAAATTAAATTCTATGGGGTAGTTGTTCCGAAAGCAACTTTAGCTCATCATTATCAAGAGCACTGGAACTGGGACAGCGTTACTGAAATTTACTCTACATGTGACGGCTTCTAGAGTAGAACTCAGTCACTCCTGTCTGTGCTGTGCTTTAGTGTACGTAAGTAGCTACCACATGATTTTCATCTCTTCGAATGTGCTTGTTTACAAAGTTTGGTCTCTTTTAGACAGATAACGGATGGCCTATATATTGCAAGCAACTGTGACAGTTGTGCTTGCGTATTCCTAAGGGCCTCTACAATTCCAATGAATGATACTGAATGCGTTGGTTTAAGGTATCTAACCGGCCAGCTTTAAGTCCCCCCGCCCCACCCCACACCCTTTTTGGGACCTGGGCGAGTCCCCACGGGAACTTGATAGGTCCCTGGAAGTGGCGTATTCGTTAACGTCCATCAAGATCAACGATTCCGCTGGAGAGGATTTGCTAACGTTACTCCTCCTCACCAGAGCCGCCGGAACCATGGCGCGCGACGTGGTTTCTTTATCTAGTTTTGTTAAACTAATCCTCTTTTTTTTTTGGGGGGGGGGGAGGGTGTCTAGGACTACGATTGAATTGGACGGTTTTCATGTTGACTGGGTTTTGGAGTTGGAACATAAGGATTTGTGGGTCATGATCGACGGATTGCACAGTCTGCGTGACAACTGTACAACATAACAGGCTTGCACCTCACCGCTGAAGCGTAGGATTCATTGGGCTTTGAAGTCTGGTGAGACTCATTAACCCTCTCCCTCGCTTCACCGCATGAAATGTTGTTCAATGCCTTAACCGTACAGACCTCCTCAAACTTGAACCTGAGACATTCCCGAGCCGAGATTGGATAAAGGTTGCCCTTGCAGTTTACGCACAACGACCGGTCTGCCGTGCAGCTGTCCGCAGTGTGATCATCGCCGGCACATTTTCCACATTTTGCTGACAAGAGTACAGGATTTCTCGGGGGGTGACCATATTGCTGGCACCCGTAGCATCTCAAGGAGTATGGCATGTACGGTCGAACCTGATATCTCATATATATCCTACTGCAACTGTTTCATGCAATTTTGATTTCCCTACAATTGTTTCATGCAATTTTGATTTCCCTAAGTTTAGACTAATCAAAGGGGTCCTGCGTAACGTTCGGCACCGAAAAAAAAAAAAAAAAAAAAAAAAATTGGTGAATCAGGTGGCGATGATATCCTCGTCCGATACTACTATCATGTCCTCCTCCGCCATATCCATGACGTCATGACAGAAGATAACTCCCCTGCACGAGTTCATGTATACTGGGATTGAAGCAACAACATCATAAGCACATAACTTCCTCAGCTTTAGAAGGCCCGCCACCTGATTCGTCGATTTGACCTTAACGAGAAGATCACCACTTGCCAATTTCCTAACCGTCTCAACGGTTCCCGCCTGACCATCAACTTAACTTTCCTTATCAGAAAGGGATTGAGAGAGGCCAAAGTCTTCGACCCGGCTGCATGAATCTGAACAAACTGCGCATCCATATTTTTAAAACATATATTGTGGTCGTCACCACCACTAACCCCTACGAGGGCAGTGGATGGCTTCCGAGTATCCATCCTAGTGGGGCTACGCCTCATGAACTGGGGTGGCGTACCACCCTAGAAAATGGAGTTGGAAAAAAAAAAGGTGGCTTTCTTAAAAGATATAGACAACTTACCAGTAAAGTGTCTCAAAGTAAGGCCGGACTCACAGGCAAAGTTGGCTTTTGCGGTCGGTCACCTCTCAGTGAGAACAGCAATCCAGTGTAAACTGTCGTGCGGAATTATCAGATATACCAATAACTCCCAACACCTAAAAAAAAAAAAAAAAAAAAAAAAAAAAAAAAAAAAAGCTCCAATATAGCAGTGGGTTGTAGCTAGCGGGTTATAGCTAGCGAGCTAAGGTAATCGTCACGACCGGCAAGGAAACGCGATGTGTTCCCCGACCCTTTGATACATATTTATAGGAGCTCCTCTCTCCATCCGAGACAAAATGGGTGAATTGCATCGTTTGGTAATCCGTGAACACGTTATACTGGTTTAACAGAAACATTTCTGTAAGAAAAATTATCTGATTAGGGAGTACAATCTACAAGACTACAAATTATTCATAAGAGACAGAGACGGTCGAGAAAGATGAACCCCAGTGTAAAATCGTCCCTAAACCCTATCGAAACTGACTACATCTGCCGCAGGTGAACACTTGTGTTCAGACTCAGCATAAACGTCACGGATAGACGCCTAGTCGGCCAGCACATACTGACACTCATGTACGAGAGTTTACAACGAACAATATAGTGTAAAGACTCGAATCATTCTTGGGAATGTTAATATCCTATATATCAACTAGCAAACTACCTCAGGTGTAGAAAGTGAATCTGCTAGACTTCTCAACTCTGTCGAAGACTTTTTTTTTTTTTTTTTATCAAACCGTCACCGAGCCGATAAGGGAAGCCAACATAGTTTGATGTAATTCTTGCATCCGGAGTTCCTAGTGACTAATACCCGTGCTGGAGGAGATCTAGGCACTTTTGACCGTAACATGGTTAGGTTCGACGTAACCGTCAAAACAGACTCAACTAAAACCTGTTTTATTACTCCTAACTTTAAAAGAACGAACTTTAATGGGCTGCGTGATTGCATCCGGAGTTCCTAGTGACTAATACCCGTGCTGGAGGAGATCTAGGCACTTTTGACCGTAACATGGTTAGGTTCGACGTAACCGTCAAAACAGACTCAACTAAAACCTGTTTTATTACTCCTAACTTTAAAAGAACGAACTTTAATGGGCTGCGTGATGCATTAAAGAATCTTACCCTTGATGGTTCATGCCCAGAAGAATTACGGGCCAATTCAAAGCATCAGTGTAGGAACCAAGACACATTCATTCTCATGCATGAAAGAAACAATAAAACAAACAAGCCTCAATGGTACTCCTCACATACTGCAAGAGCTATACGGCGCAGAAATAAGCTCTACAAGCTTGAGACATCAAGAAAAAGATCCAAATATTACAACACAACAAAATTTAGGAGACACGTGAAAAGACATAAAAAAAAGCCAAGAGAAAGAATATGAAGTGAGTATTGCAATAGTAATAAAGATCATGAATATTTTTTTTAATTTTTTTTGCTTTGTCGCTGTCTCCCGCGTTTGCGAGGTAGCGCAAGGATACAGACGAAAGAAATGGCCCAACCCCCCCCCCCCCATACACATGTATATACATACGTCCACACACGCAAATATACATACCTACACAGCTTTCCATGGTTTACCCCAGACGCTTCACATGCCTTGATTCAATCCACTGACAGCACGTCAACCCCGGTATACCACATCGCTCCAATTCACTCTATTCCTTGCCCTCCTTTCACCCTCCCACATGTTCAGGCCCCGATCACACAAAATCTTTTTCACTCCATCTTTCCACCTCCAATTTGGTCTCCCTCTTCTCCTCGTTCCCTCCACCTCCGACACATATATCCTCTAGGTCAATCTTTCCTCACTCATTCTCTCCATGTGCCCAAACCATTTCAAAACACCCTCTTCTGCTCTCTCAACCACGCTCTTTTTATTTCCACACATCTCTCTTACCCTTACGTTACTTACTCGATCAAACCACCTCACACCACACATTGTCCAAACATCTCATTTCCAGCACATCCATCCTCCTGCGCACAACTCTATCCATAGCCCACGCCTCGCAACCATACAACATTGTTGGAACCACTATTCCTTCAAACATACCCATTTTTGCTTTCCGAGATAATGTTCTCGACTTCCACACATTCTTCAAGGCTCCCAGAATTTTCGCCCCCTCCCCCACCCTATGATCCACTTCCGCTTCCATGGTTCCATCCGCTGCCAGATCCACTCCCAGATATCTAAAACACTTCACTTCCTCCAGTTTTTCTCCATTCAAACTCACCTCCCAATTGACTTGACCCTCAACCCTACTGTCCCTAATAATATTTTTATAGATATCTCAATTTTGAATGTTTGTTGAATGTGTTTGATGATAGAGTGGCAGATATAGGGTGTTTTGGTCGAGGTGGTGTGCAAAGTGAGAGGGTTAGGGAAAATGATTTGGTAAACAGAGAAGAGGTAGTGAAAGCTTTGCGGAAGATGAAAGCCGGCAAGGCAGCAGGTTTGGATGGTATTGCAGTGGAATTTATTAAAAAAGGCGGTGACTGTATTGTTGACTGGTTGGTAAGGTTATTTAATGTATGTATGACTCATGGTGAGGTGCCTGAGGATTGGCGGAATGCGTGCATAGTGCCATTGTACAAAGGCAAAGGGGATAAGAGTGAGTGCTCAAATTACAGAGGTATAAGTTTGTTGAGTATTCCTGGTAAATTATATGGGAGGGTATTGATTGAGAGGGTGAAGGCATGTACAGAGCATCAGATTGGGGAAGAGCAGTGTGGTTTCAGAAGTGGTAGAGGATGTGTGGATCAGGTGTTTGCTTTGAAGAATGTATGTGAGAAATACTTAGAAAAGCAAATGGATTTGTATGTAGCATTTATGGATCTGGAGAAGGCATATGATAGAGTTGATAGAGATGCTCTGTGGAAGGTATTAAGAATATATGGTGTGGGAGGCAAGTTGTTAGAAGCAGTGAAAAGTTTTTATCGAGGATGTAAGGCATGTGTACGTGTAGGAAGAGAGGAAAGTGATTGGTTCTCAGTGAATGTAGGTTTGCGGCAGGGGTGTGTGATGTCTCCATG
Organism: Panulirus ornatus; assembly: GCF_036320965.1. Lineage (NCBI taxonomy): Eukaryota > Metazoa > Arthropoda > Malacostraca > Decapoda > Palinuridae > Panulirus > Panulirus ornatus. The sequence continues at coordinate 7,307,979 of NC_092273.1, forward strand.
GTTGTTTAATTTGTTTATGGATGGGGTTGTTAGGGAGGTAAATGCAAGAGTTTTGGAAAGAGGGGCAAGTATGAAGTCTGTTGGGGATGAGAGAGCTTGGGAAGTGAGTCAGTTGTTGTTCGCTGATGATACAGCGCTGGTGGCTGATTCATGTGAGAAACTGCAGAAGCTGGTGACTGAGTTTGGAAAAGTGTGTGGAAGAAGAAAGTTAAGAGTAAATGTGAATAAGAGCAAGGTTATTAGGTACAGTAGGGTTGAGGGTCAAGTCAATTGGGAGGTGAGTTTGAATGGAGAAAAACTGGAGGAAGTGAGGTGTTTTAGATATCTGGGAGTGGATCTGGCAGCGGATGGAACCATGGAAGCGGAAGTGGATCATAGGGTGGGGGAGGGGGCGAAAATCCTGGGGGCCTTGAAGAATGTGTGGAAGTCGAGAACATTATCTCGGAAAGCAAAAATGGGTATGTTTGAAGGAATAGTGGTTCCAACAATGTTGTATGGTTGCGAGGCGTGGGCTATGGATAGAGTTGTGCGCAGGATGGATGTGCTGGAAATGAGATGTTTGAGGACAATGTGTGGTGTGAGGTGGTTTGATCGAGTGAGTAACGTAAGGGTAAGAGAGATGTGTGGAAATAAAAAGAGCGTGGTTGAGAGAGCAGAAGAGGGTGTTTTGAAGTGGTTTGGGCACATGGAAAGGATGAGTGAGGAAAGATTGACCAAGAGGATATATGTGTCGGAGGTGGAGGGAACAAGAAGAGGGAGACCAAATTGGAGGTGGAAAGATGAAGTGAAAAAGATTTTGTGTGATCGGGGCCTGAACATGCAGGAGGGTGAAAGGAGGGCAAGGAATAGAGTGAATTGGAGCGATGTGGTATACCGGGGTTGACGTGCTGTCAGTGGATTGAAGCAAGGCATGTGAAGCGTCTGGGGTAAACCATGGAAAGCTGTGTAGGTATGTATATTTGCGTGTGTGGACGTATGTATATACATGTGTATGGGGGGGGGGGGGGCATTTCTTTCGTCTGTTTCCTTGCGCTACCTCGCAAACGCGGGAGACAGCGACAAAGTATAATAAAAAATAAATCTCAATAATAAGAAACAGAAGGAGATTAGACCCTTAGTAAAGAGAATAGGGAACTCAGTGTGTGGATGATGAACGCATAGCAACAACCCAAACAAGATTTTTGAGCTGTTTTTACACTAGAAAGCAGCGACACGAATTTTGACTGCTAAATAGCACTCACACGATACCAGACTTTACCGTTACATTCAGAGAAGCACTGACACAAATAAAGTGAAGACTAATAAAAGTCCAGGTAATGTTTCTGTCCACGAATAATTACAAACGTCAAACTCGAAATTGCCAAACCGTTAACTTATATTTTCAATACATCTCTCCAAGATGGAACAGTCCCGCAGGACTGGAGACTGACAGACGTCACTCATACAAAAAAATAAAGTTGCCGCGAAATGCCTGGTAATTAATGTTCTATTAGCCTACAACAACATAGTCTGATCAATAACATACAGTATGGTTTTAGAAGGCGCAGATCATGCCTTACAAACTTCCGTGAATCTTATAAATTTTTCAATAACCACAAGACAAAAACATTATATTTCTGGACCTCCAAAAAGTATTCAATAAAGTCCCTTACGTTAAAATGACGCAAAAATCCGGGCCTTGGGGATTATTGGTAACATAGGAAATTGGATAGAAGCCTGGTTGCATGAGAGGAGGAGGACTATCGTAATGAATGGTGGTGAATCATCACTGAGATCACCCGTTACTATAAATAATAATTATAATGAGGTCTCTCAGGTATCCGTATTTGGGTCTTTATGTTAACGATGCCGACGAAGAACTGAATAATTAAGTGTCCAAATCTGCTGATGACACATAGATCGGCAATGCCATATTTACTGAAGATAGGCTAAGATTACAAGAGGATCTAGATAATATCAACAGATAAAGAAAAAAGATTTATACCAATAGTTTCAGTCTTCAAAGTATACAGCTCAATCCCTGATGCACTCAGCACGCTAATATCGACATTGTACTGAAGGGCATCCACCCTGTGGGTTAGAGCACTTTTGTTATCAGTACCCACGGTCAGTTTTCCCCCGGGATCAGTCCACTGACGGTAAATCAGCAAACTAAAGCCAATCTAAGATTGTTGTGAAACTGGACACCAAACTTCCATGACTGACCTGCCGGAGTGTTGAAAGTTTGTCAAGATATTCCATATTAAAGATTTTAAGATTTCTCCAACGACCTTAGCTATAATAATCATACCATTATAATCACCAAACATATGACGTTGGGTACTGACCATTTCCCCTGCTCTTCGGGCAAGTACGCCATTTCTTTCCGTTCAAGTGTTGTTTTATTTCCCTTCATTTAACGACACAATTTAGAAAGAATTTCAGCGTTAACGGTGGAAAAATAGTTCCCAAAACCTAAAGAAAAAGAAAAAGTTCTAATTGAAAAGATGGAGTGATAACATACAGGTAAAAGATCTCAGAAAAAACATTACCTTGTTCCTTGAGCTTCCGAGATCCTGCTTCCTCATCACACGCGACCCAAAGGAATATTCTCTTTCATTTAAATCATAACTAGTAGCATTTTCAGCACCGTGACATGAAGCACAACAAGCTAAGCACTTGCAAATATACAAAAAAAGTTCTACATGAAGCGGTGCAGTGATAAAACACTTAAAAATCACAACAAAAAGATAATTATGTACGATCTAGATTACTGTGTTGCAGGACCAAACATTTGCGCGCGATAGGAAAGATGGCGCTGAATAGGGAGTTGCACCTTTCAAATGTTCTTTACCGTCTTTCAACGTCATAACTTACGTATTTCCTACAGCTTTGGAGGAAGAAGGAATGGTAACCTTGACAGACTTTTATCAAGGGTTCCGCTGGGTGGAAGGCAAATTACAAACTTGCCAAGATGATGATAAAAAGCTCAAAACAAGAAAGGTAAGAGTAACACATTGTCTTAGAAAACTTAGCTCTTTTTTAGTCATATTGATATTAAATCTAATCACTGATATCAGTAAGCTTCCCACAAAGCTAAATATATCCCAAAGAAGTAAGCCTTTCACAAACACCTTTCAAGACATTTCAAACTCATGCGCGCGCATCCTGTGGGGCATAACTTGGCGCCATTTTTTTCAACTTCATCGGAGCTTCTCTCAGTTCGTCAGTTTTTGGCACCCTAATTATCGCTTCAATCTTACAAAAGTACTTCGTAGTTGTTGTGCTGTAGGCTGTACCCATAGAAGAATTGGAAAGCATTGATCTTCGCCGTTCTCCCGAGGACTGGAAAGCGAAGGTATGTTATTTGGAGTCATCCCATCAGGCGCGAGGATAGGAAAACATGGCTACGGGAACCTATCAGAAGCACTGGTGTGTGATTGACACTTTATTTCTAGAGATTTTATTCTTTAACTACAATTTTCATTTCAGTTCAATCACTACCGACCTTACAATGTACTCCAAATTGTTGAAAACAATGTTTCAGAAATGTTCTTATTTCATCCTTATGATTCAGTTCCACACTAAAATCAGTGCATTCAAACTAAAGCAAGGCTTAAATCTCACGTCTAACTTCATGAAATATAATTTACTTTCTACTTGAGTATTGCAAGAAAAACAGGGTCGAATATGATCACAAGCGGTGTCATAAACCTCTGAGCCTGGGCCTCTTGAGAGGAATTTTATCATGGGGTACAAAAGTTTCTTTCGGGCCACCTTCCCTTCTCAATGAGTCATCCTGTTTTTTATACACTACGGTTTTATGCCATGAGCTGTAAGGCCAAAAAGGGGAATGGAAGATGAGAAAGGGGTGGAATGGTAGTCTTCAATATATGGAAGCACTGAAATCCCAGGAAAATCCCGGGCTCCCTTTTGGAGTCCCTGGCCCGGGTACGATGTACCCCTTGCACCCCCTTCTCATTGGCCGTGCCTCTAGCTAATTGTGTGCTTTCATAGAATCTTTGGTGAATATGCTTGGGGTATTTATAAGATATTCTGTCACCTCTCTGCATGTCATGTAAGACTATAATATCACCATTAGAGATCTGAGACTATGATATCATTTGGACATTTAGCAATCTCGCCAGTATCAATTTCGATAGTGCATTCTGTCTGCCTATACAAGAGTACGAAAATATTCAGATGTTTCCTTTACTTTCTTCGAATGATCTGCGAGTTTCTTGATCAAAGTGATATCTAGTATAGCGAAAATCCAGACTTGGACCACATGTGCCTTATTGTTATTGGAATTCCATGTGTACGTGACTCGTTGCAAGGAACGGGTCTCGAGTACAGCAACAATTTTCGATTGAAACTAGATTTAAGATATTTGACATAAAACAATTAATGGTTATAACCAAGGGGGTCAATTTTGATGAATCACATTAATGTGCATTTGTAGACAAGAAATATTCTTAAAGGATACGTATATTTCATTGGTCATTATTGTATATCATTGAAGAGGACGTACATATCGATTTGATTCCTTCAAGGGTAGAAGTGTTGAAATGATTGTAACTATCGAAAATCAGCATCAATTCATTAAATTTATAGCTCCTTTAAAGGGTCTTATAACACCTCGCTCCCCTCACACTCGTGGAAGCTCATCTTGCTACACATTAAAACTATACGGTCGTTAAGTACATGGATTTGATATTCCAATTTTATTTGATTCGTAGATAAATGTTTGAAACGTGAGTCAGTAGATGTTTTGCATGTGAAACGTGAATTGTCAACCTATACATGTACTTTGCGAAACGTTGGTTGGGATCAGTATACTTTTCCCTTCTAAAATGTGAATTTTAAGCCCTAAGATTATTAGAGAAATCGGGATTGTCTGCAGATTTTTGTTTTTAGAAATTAGGTTTTATCACGATAGTTTTTTGCCTATAAAAAAGATGGTTGTGACAAACTTAATCAACTCTTCCGAAGTAGGCAAAAGTTTGTCAAACCGATTACAGTTTGATTAGATTAGGGATGAATTTAGATTCTGAAATAAATGACAATAAACTCTTGATCCCCAATCAAAGGCAAGTAAATTTTGAAAACAAACACGAAATTCGCAGTTACAGTTGGACAAAACTTAACGTTCACACAGTAGAGGATATGTAGAATAATTCTGAAAACAAATTATTCGAGATTGAAATTAAACAAATTCCACGAATTACGAAGAGAACTTGCAATATTTCAAAACTATCATGGATGAGTAGGAGAAAAGGACTAATTCGCCAAAAAAAGAAAACAAAAAATTCATATCAAAATCCAAATAGAGTGTACGAAGGTCATAAGACAGTAAACGCGAGGAAAAAAAAATCCCTGAAAGTTATGAATAATCCAAAAGAATTCTTCAGATATATAAGAAAAAGGAAGACAGTAAAAGAAGGCACTGGACCATTACGAAACGAACATGACACGATCACTAATGAGAAAATGGCTACTATACTAAATTATTCTTTTAATTCCGTATTCTCAATTGAAGTAACATCTCGAATACCGCAACCAATGAAAATGTTTCAGTGATCTGGTGAAGAAGAGTTGAAGGTTACAGAAATAGAGCTCCGAAGTACCGAAATACCCGATCCAATTAAATCCAACTACCCAGATAACTTAGCACCAAGATCTTTAAAGGAGGTCAGGAGACAGCTGATATACCCCATAACAAAGTATTCAACAAATCTCTATCGGATGGTCAGGTGCCCAATGACTAGAAACTAGCAAATGTTACTCCTATATATAAAAAAAGACAAAAAGTGTACCTTGAACTATCACCTAATTAGCCTTACGTCAGTGTTAGGTTAAATATGGAAAAAAAAAAGAATAATACGAGATAAGATTGTCTTGTAGAACACAAAATTATATCGGTCAATCAACACGGTTTCCGCAGAAGATCCTGCCTGATGCATTTACTTGAATTTTTTTTTAATGTTATCAGAATTGGGACGAAAAATTACCGTCTGATGTAGTATATTTAGATTTCCCAAAGGCTTTCGATGAAGTACCTCACAAGAGACTTTGACGTAAACTTAAAACACACGGAATCGGTGAAGAACTCTGTACATGGATCAGAGACTGGCTTACCGAAAGAACGCAGCGTGTGGTATTAAACGACGAAGCCTCAGATTGGCTAGACGTAACGAGTGGTGTGCCACAGCAGCCGGTCCTAGGCCCAATTCTTTTCACAATATACATAAATAACCTAGAACTCGGTCTCATATCTAAGATCTCCAATTTTGCTGACGATACTAAACATGGAGGTAGAGCTTTAAACAGGCGGGACTGTGAAATGATTCAAAGAGATCTTTGCTTACTAGCAGAGGTCAAACATATTGCAAATGAAGTTTAATGAAGCCAGGTTTAAATTTATGCACTTTGGAGACAAGAATATACGTTATGACTACAAACTATACAGAAACTAACTAAATGAATGAGGAAAAGGACCTTGGAGCTGTCGTTAGCAACAATCTGAAATACACTTGACCGTGTTAAGCGGCATCCAAATGTTAGGTTTCATAGCCAGGAACATATATTACAAGACACCAGAAACAATTCTCTATAATTCTCTAGTAAGACCACACCTTGAATATGCAGTCCAGTTTTGTTTGGCCCTCAAACTATAAAAAAGACGAGGTAATGTTATAGTAAGTACAAAGAGACGCGACAGAATTGATCCCTTACCCTAGAAATCTGGCTAACAGAGAGGCAAAACGATTGGATTTCTTCTCCCTTAAGAATGTAGACCACGGCGACTTAATTCATGTGTTCAGAATTCTGAACAAGTTCGATAAAGTAGATCACGAACATCTTTTCGAAATACAAGGAAATACAGTTATTAGGACCAATAGAATAAAACTCAAAACTATAAGATGTAGTACGGACGTGGAAAAAAATTTTCTTTTCCTATAGGTTTGTTGAACACTAGAATAAGTTACCGTCAGACGTAGTGAATGCTAAGACTATAAATACCCTCAAAAGTCATTTAGACAAATATTTTATAAATTCAGGTATACTCTGAAAAAACGCCAGAAATAAAGTAAAAACGACAGCATTATCGGGGACACTGGAAGGCAAATGTGCAGCAGCGGGAGTTGGTGATAGCATATAAACTGCTGAGCGGTATAACATTTTCTTGTCTGGTTAGAATACTGTTATGTTTCACCAGACAACCCAGTCGCGGGCCAATCAGGCTTCCTGTTGTCTGTCTTTCTCATGTAAACTCAAGTAAGTCTGTAAACTTTGTGGAAATATTCTTTATTTACTTTGGGAAGAATAGTAACTGATGAAGATCTGTAAATCGGTACCCTTTTTTCCCAGTGATTGAATTTTTGCCAAATAGTTATATTAAGACTTGAATAAAATTTACGAATTCTGTAATTCTGATCCACTCACTCGAACGTTTTCTACTTCCACCTACTGATAAGGAACTTAGTTCTGTTTGGTAAAGATTTTACTTTTTTTTATATCCTGAACAGTAAAGTAAAGAAAGAGGACCTTCATGTGTATTACAAATTGATGACAAAATGTATAGCAATAATCGACTCTAACTGCTGATACGTTAGGGTTAGTCTTCCTCACATTTTCCTGATAAAGCTAATCAATGAGATTAAATCATTAACAGAGTAGTTCCTAGATTGAGAGTAATTACTGAAGTCTCTGGACAGTAGTTTTGTACATTTCTGCTGTTAGATCAAATAACTTGTCATTTACAGTCAATACGTATTTGATAGCCCATAATATATTTGAAAAACAAACGAAAATTATTGTGAATAAAGTAAGTGATACTTGAATTTGCTAATCAAATCCTTTTTCATCTTGTAGATTAGGATATATAAATGGGCTTGTATTATATAATCGATATGTTTTTGTTTTTTTTATTGAATTTGAAGGAATTGGGTACTGTATGTGCAGCCACATTTGGATCGTTTATATAATGTGTTGGTAGAGGAGATATGGCTGTACGATGGAGCAGCGAAAATGTTGTCGCCGAGCACAGGGATTTACAGGTATTGATTGATTATTTAATTGAATGACTGTGATGGTCAGTCTGTGAATCCCGCTGCTTGTTTTGCTCAGAGTTATCCCTCCATTAAGTTCGCCAGGGGTTCAATAAGTCATCATTATTTAGTATCATTCGCATAGCCTCTATTAGGATTTGTTTTTATATAATTTGAAGCCCATGACGCACCCGTATGAATTACACTTTGTAGGAAGATTGTTAATTTTCCATGTGAGATGTATTGACCAAGCATGGGCTGTATACATCGGTGTTATTTGATGTAAAACACATGCAAAGAAAATCAGAGGCTGTGAACACCTCTCCTCACATGACGCAGTTGCCGAAATATATTTAAGAAATATACCAGCTTTCATTTGGTCATCTGATGGGGATTTCATGACCACTTGGTCTGTCATGTGTTGCCATTCGGTGGCATTTGTGCTTTGCTCAGTAGTGGATGGGACTGGTATATTTCAACTTGAATATTGAACAGTTAAGATACGTCTTGAATCCTAGGGAGGTTAGCTAAGGTTTACATAAGTTATTCTAATCTTATACTAATTCATTACCCAATTTTATGTTTATCAAAATTTTTCCTGATATTAACGACTTGCTATTGTCTCCTTAAACTTGCTTGATAGAATATAGAATGTAATGCTTAAGAATATGCTTAGCTAGTGACATTGAATTCTTTGAATATTACACTAGCATTGCACAGTAGAAGTAGAACTTTTCATAATTGAAAGTTACTTGCAATGTGGAGTTAAACTGGTCTTGTATCATACTGTAGAGCATGAGTTGGAGCGTTGTATTTTATTTAGCAATATTTAATAAGGTAAATGAGGTTAGGGTTAAGAATATAAGGTGGCGTCCCTGACTGTGAAAGTAGGCGAATCACATGTAAAATGGCAACAGAACTCCTGAAAACCTAATCTTGCCTCTTTAGCAGCTGAGATTATTCTTAATTTTCAAAATTCTAGGATACATGCCAGACACACCCATCATTGAATATTGCGGCAGCTATCAACGAATGGCCACATGCCAGACTAAGCACCTGTCTGTGCCACTACTCACCCTTCTCAGAGTTCATTTCCACCAAAAGTTTCTCAATGAACTTGCAAGCTTGCAAGCTTAGGAAAGCTGTCAAAAGCTTCCGAAAGATTGTTGAAACCATATGATTCTAGAAAAATGGAGCAAACAGGTAACATTCAGTTTTGGTGAATTTCGTGAATTTTAGACTGGTTTTATGGCCAGTTTCCTCTACTTAGACCAGAATAAATGGACAAACCTGTTAGGTTAAGTGAATAGCTTGCACAGTATGATCAGGTAATTGAGTGAACTTGTCATGCTTTAAGCTCTTAGCACTGGAAGGTAAACGTAGACATTCTGACTCATAGCATACCTGTCATTTCTGAAAATCCGACTGTGGAGGAACCAAAGCCCTCTATAAATTGGATATTTATTTTCAGGCAAATGCTATGGCCTTGGACTGGCGTGGTGAATATACTCTTCTGGCTGGGTAAGGATTTTGATGTGTATAGAAAATACAGAAATTAGTTTTCAAATTGTTTAGTACAGAATGTAGTGAGAAGTTAGTTGATATATCATCATGAAGCCCTTTAAGGAGATAACTCCTTATTCTACACCTTTTTGGTTTGCTAACTGCATGTTCATGAAATGGGTGTGTGATGAAATTCAGGGTTCATCTTACATGGAAGAAATTGAGAAGTGTAGTACTACCTACCTTAAGAGATGAAGCTTGCCTTGCATGATAGACTGCAAGAGTAGTTACATATGTTGAGAAGGTTGAGTTGCATTCCTCAGCAATGTTGCCCTATCCACCTGTTGGGATCACATGCAAAATGTGTGTATGTGTGTTTGTTGGATGAGCATAGGACAGTTTAGAATAAGTGTTCTGTGTCATTTGTGTGGAAGCTGCATTTTTTATGTAAGGGCTATAGGGATATGTTGAACACAAACATGTTATTGAGTGGTTTCATCTTTATGAGAATAAGTAGTGAAATCTCATGTATGGAAGGCACTGAGAGACCTTAATCAGACATAAGTCAGTTGTTTCAATGGGTCCCTGAATATGAGATAAGAATTTTTGTTTGTTCTCTAATGAAGGGAAAAGAAATAGATAATCATACAGAGTACACAGCTTAAGCTAGCACTATTTGATCATGGGGAAATGTTATAGATGTATGAATGATTACATTAAATGAATTTATTTTTATGTTATATATTACAAGTACCCAAAACCTATTTCTATGAAAGAATCCTGTTGTCATACAGCCTATTTAAAGGTTCCTGCAGCCAAAGGCTATGCTACTTCCAGTTGTAGGGAATAGTAGATACATTTGGATGAGAAGTTCTTTGATGTGACTGTATTCCCAGTGATACTGCCTCAACAAAGATTTTTCTCTCATGTTGTAACCTTGAGCAAGGCGATTTCATAACACCTGAACTTATTTTTGATGAGCAAAGCAAAACAACCATTGCTTTATAAAAAAGATGACAAACTTGAGTCTGCAAACTGTAAAGATGAGAGGTAAAAGAGGCTGATGATAATGCTCTTCTGAGTATTTATACCCTTCAGAATTTGAATGATGTATTTTGATATTACCATTCAGTGCAGTCAAATTGCTGAACTTTAAATTTTGCGAAGATCCTTCACAGCTCACTTTGACTTTCAAAAATCAATATTTCTGCAAATAAGATGGATGTTTTGTCATTTTCTCATGGAAGCTCTTTGCGGTCCTTATTCCCATTCTATTCTCAGAAGTCATTCTGTATTGGAATGACAAGCTTAGCAGACTCTGCAAAAGACTACTGTTTAAAAGTGTTATAAATACTGTTAGAGAAAACTCGATACGTGTTTGAGACGGAAACTGTTAAACTCACTACAGGTTGAGTATCCCTTATCCGAAATGCCTGGGACCAGAAGTGTTTCGGATTTTGGAATGTTTGTATATACATAATGACTTATAGAAAAACATTATGACTTATGGAAAACAGGATGGTATGGAAATAAACGGGTTAGAGCTGAGACATACCTCAACCTTTCAACCATTTATTGGTCTTCCTCAGGAGATACTGATTGCAGCATTCGGGAAGGCCATATTCCCCAGCAAGTGATGGTCACCCAGTTGAACGCCTTGGCATGTTGCTCTGATTGTATAGCTTGTTCTGCTGCCTCCACTCGTTCACAGGGATCTCTGCTGCCTGACGCGACCAGCAAGTGAAACCAGACCTTGTGTTAACGTTGTCTTTGATAGCAATGTAAGCTGCTTCCAATGTCTTCCTTATTTACTTAGGCCCTTGTGCATTATTTTCTTCTTGTTCCATTGCTTGGATTTTCAGTGACAAGCTCTGCTCTGTTTACATCGTGCAGAGGCTTGCACAGAACTCGTCGCTGCAAATCCATGTAGTGGGATGAGGCGAGAATGCTGCACAAGGGCCTAAGCAAACAAATAAGGAAGACATTATAAGTGGCTTACATCGCTACCAAAGACAGAGTTAACACTAGGTCAGGTTTCATCTGCTGGTCACGTCAGGCGGCGGAGATCACTGAACGAATGGAGGTAGCAGGACAAGCAATACAATCATGAGAGCCGCATGCCAAGGCATCCGACAGGGTGACCATCATTTGCTGGGAATAGGGTCCCGCCGAACGGTGCAATCAGGATCTCCCGAGGAAGTCCGTTGAATGGTCAAAATGTAGGGGCATGTATCAGCTCTAACCCATTTGTTTCCATACTATCCAGTTTTCTACATTTGTCATGATGGATAATAGATAATTTTCGGGTTAGGGATGCTCAACCAATATTTACAAATGTTAGAAACAACATGTGCCATAGTGGAAAGATTTCAAGAACTTGCATAGCACATAAATGCATTTACATGATCAGCCAGGTTGTAGTAGGTATGAAGGCTTGTGGGCTCTGTCTGATCAGATGAACAGTAATTTAGGCCATATTATGGAGGTACAAGAGAGGATGAAATGAAAAGAGAATTGATTTTTCATTTTTTGAAAATATGTTCATAATTACAGTGCTGCTTTAGCTAAGATCATGTGAATTATGTGAAAATTGGATTGAATACCAGAAGGGTTAATTTTCATTAAGCTTCACAATATTCTGTATTTACAGGCGTCGTAACCTAGCACTAATCTCATTAGATAAACCATCTGAGGTTCTTAAAAGGGTTAGCAGGACTCAACAGAAGTATGATGTAACAGCTGCAGAGTGGAACCCAACTCAGGCTCAGGGACACACCTTTGTTCTTGCGGTAAGATAGCCTACATGCCTTCTGTTATGACACTGTGTATTATGTTTGTGATACTATTCTGTACATGAGAAGCTGAATTATTTTTCATACTTTTATGCCCTTTTCTGCATTAGCTAGACAGTTCCAAGAACAGACAAAGAATAGTCCACCAGAAGCTTATGTGTATGTAGTGACCCCATGGAAAATGCATTGATTGACAGTTGACCTAAGTTATTAGAGGACCACTTATGGCAAGAAAAGAATAATTAGGTTGGAAAAGAGTGCATTTCCCACCTTACAGTTTTGCTTCCTTGGGCATGAGAGTCGGTTTTTCTCCAGGGTACTAGCAAATTATTTTGCATGTTGCCGGGTGTTATTTTAAAGCAAAAAGTTGTAAGATAGTTTTGTTCAAAATTTATAATTATTGATTAGATATACAGTTAGGTTGATCCTATTTTTGCCTGTAAAAAAAGGATAAGCTTTTGATGCTGTATAAATAATCTGTTGCAGTCAGGTGAACGAGCAGAAATATGCCAGTGGACTGAAGGAAGTCTGAATGGGACTACTTCTCTTCGAGCCCACACCAGAACAATCACAGACCTCAACTGGCACCGTTCGGATCCCCATCTTTTGGCAACATGCTCC